>NC_140961.1:105846854-106066854 GCF_056783735.1 Eptatretus burgeri | reverse complement strand
TACCTCTCACTCGTTTTTATATCCCCGGGCCATCTCCGTGGGTGCCGTCCGCCCCAAAGTCACCCTGCCCCACTGGGGCACGGTTACCATGACGACCCATGCGCTCAAAAAAAAAAAACGCGGGCTTCAGAGCTCGTGAAAGAATGTTGCTGAGGAAAAATGAGGGCGGGCTTCAGAGCTCGTGAAAGAAATGTGTGTAAACGTGCCTGTCGTAAAAAAAAAAAGCTTCCCATAAAAGAGAGGATCTATCCTTTACCCTTCTCAACGCATCACATTTAAGATCCCATTAGACATGGGGATGGGGCTAATCTGAACATGCATTTAAGGAAATAACTGTCTGAGGACCTGGACGTGTGGATGCATTCATCAGACCGGATTCTAAATTCCGTAACACTACCCCTTTCCCTATCCCAGACTCATCCCGAGTCGTCCAAGAGCTGGCGACATCGGTTTTAAACCCGATTTTAGACTGTTGGAGAAAAGGATAGCTTTTATATTTGCTGTGAGGGTAGATTCCACGACCTTGCTGATGATTGGAAGTAAGCTAAGTTGGCTGTGTTTAAGGGGATCTGTTTTTGCACCTTTTTATGTAATGCTGTGGTGTTGGCTGATTTCCAACCAGATGGACGATGACCGATTGGAAAATGACAGGGTGATTAGAGCAGAAAGAGGAAGCGCAAGAACAGCAGAGCAGGTTTGTTTCGGACTGTTGAGCTGATGCCGTCCGGTAAAGTTGCAGAGTCACAGTTGAGGATTGCCAGAAACTTTTCCCCCCATTTCAGGTGCAAAAGACAGAATTCAGGAGCAATTTGGTATGACTGGGAATAGGGAGGGAGGGGTTAGGGACACAATATATTGAAGCAAATACAGGATTCAGGCATTTAGCCTTCTCACGAGTGGAGTCTGCTGTGGTGCCATTTGAAGTGAGAGAAGGGATGGAAGCGGAGCATACACAGGAGACCGACTTGACAAGGCACCGCCTGGTTTTAGAGAAGGGAGACAAGTTTGAAAGCTCATTCTTGATATTGGACAGCTGTTGTTTTCTGGCTCTCCTGAGGGAAGACACATACTTGTTGCGGGCTTTGTTGAATGGATCTGAGGTTGTCTTCAGTCGGATTTGTTTTCCGGCAGGAGAATGGAAGTTGTTTTAAAACAACTGCCTCACCACAGGATTTAGGGTACCCAGAGCGGGAGGATGGGAAAGATAATTGAAGACGAGATGGGATAAATCTCTGCATAAGAGTATTTTTCTGTGGAAGAATTCTCTTGCTGAATTAATATCAGCGGCAATGGACAAAGGAGACCAATCCTGAAATGTAAAATTATAAAAACTGCGAATGTCAGAGCAGGTCATACTTTATGCCCCGCGAATACCCATGGTCTGCGAATAGCGTGACCGTGAATATCAGGGTCTGACTACATATGTATGTAGTATATGTACACACACACACACACACACACACACACACACACACACACACACACACACACACACACACACACACACACACACACACACACACACACACACACACACACACACACACACACACACACACACACACACACTACTGTGCCAATGTTTGGGTTATTTTCACTTTTGTGATGCTGTGCCCCATTAAACATTTGTGAGAACTTGGAAGTGTGAAATATAGATAGATAATTCAAATTTCATTGTTCTTTTTTGTAATTTTTTTTGTGCATTGTTGTGCGCAGGTTTGCCAGTTCCTGGTGTCTGTGAATGGAACTTGTGTCTTGCAGCTTGATTACCACACGATCAGCAACCTCATCCTCATGGGTCCCCGCACACTCATTTTGGAAGTCATGGAGGAGATTCTGCTCTGAAATGTCTCCAAATCCTTTTGCCAACAATTATTCTCTCCCACCTCCTAATCTTCAGCCACCCACTCATTCTCATAAATCTTTATTGCCCCACTTTGTTTTTTGCTGTTTGTGTTAAAAAAAAAAGCCTCTCCTTTTCCTTCAGCCTTTACAACTTGCGTTTTTACACAGCGGTTCATAGGTTAGCCAGAAAGCTGGTGCTTCACTCTCGGAGAACCGAAGGCTAAGCTGCTCCAGCACTGACAGGAATGTTATGGGATCATCTTCTATTGCACTCCCTCTCTCTCACCTTTCCCCACCCCCACATTCATACTGAATGATTGCTCTGATCGCTGTAAGGATTTATGTTCATGTGCAGCATTTCCATCACATAAATAGTCAATGAATTTTCATTTAAGTTGCTTAATGTGGACTTTTATATGATCTTGTGTTGTCAGTAACATGCACCAAATATTTTGGGGTGGATTTAAGAACCCAGAATGGGGAAAATGATGATCCTCAAACAGGCTGTGATTGAGATGAATCAGAAGCATCAAAAAAAAAAAAAAATTGGTGGAGATTGCTGGGGATGAAGGAGATTGTGAGTGTTTAACACAGATCATTTTTCTAATCCATCTTGTGCCTTTGTAACTGTGTTTAAAAGATAACTAAATGCAGGTCGAATGTGTTCTTGTCGTGCGCAGTGAGATTCTCATAAATGCCTCATCCTCTTGGTTTCAGTCAAACACAAAGCCAATCAACTGACTTGCCCTTTCACACAATGTGAAGCTTGGCTCGTCACCTGCCTCCTTCGCCGATCGCGTATCTTCCCCAGGCTGTGCTGTAGAAAACAAGAAGCAGTGTTCTATCACCTGAAACACTCTGCAAGATTTGTCATGTCTTTTCTCATCGTCCTTAAGTGTTCATACCAAAGTTAGAGCTGGTTGAAGGTGCAGCTTCAGATGGTGAGTAAAGTGCAGATAATTAGTGGTCAGCTTTGCATCTCCACCCAAAATTATAGAAAGTTCACTTGAGGACATGAGCATATTTGTGGAGCTTTGCAGACTTGCTGTTAATGCGATAAATAGCTTCAGAGCCATTGCATGAAACTAAAATATAAGATGTCATTTTACTGTTTGAGGCTGCGCATGCACGCACACACGCACACACACTCTCTAACAACCGATGCGCCCGCCGAGCGGGGAGCGAGCAAGAGGTTCCGTGCTTCCTCATAATTTGCTTGTGAATTGGTACTTAAGACCACATGACCGTAGGAGAATCTGCCCTCACAAATTGGTCGAGCTTGCCGAAGGCAGTTCCGTTTTGAATGGCACCTTAAATGCACTATTCCCAAAGGTTCCTGCGTACAGATTCATTTGCAAATTCACGTATTTCCTGTAGAGTTCTATGTTCCCTAATGACCATGACACAGGTTCTCATAAACAGGATTTATTCACAATTAAATTGGGTGGGAGATGATAAAAGAACACTGTGGAAATACAAATGGTTGCCAATGTAATAAATATCCGAAGTGCTCATGGTAGCACGATGAGTCATGATTTAAAGTGGAGTAGGTGGATCCAGACGGCGAAAAGTACGCGGAGAAGGTGGGTGGCTGGAGCCAGCGGCGTGCGAGTGGAGATTCCAGAGGAGGCAGAGATCGGGAGCGAATGGACGGAATGGCAGACGGGACTTGCAGAGCAGCAGGCATATGCAGAGATCGATCCAAGGCCAGGAAAAGAGGATGAGGAGGACGATGACCCTGACTTCCATGCCCTGGACGGCCTCGCGATCCGTCCTTTATAGGTCTGGCGGGGCACCGCCCCAAAGCGATGCATCGTCACCCAAATCGGGCACTCCCATTGGGTCACCACCACCGCCAGAAACTGCCTTATTGTACATCCGGCAAGATATCGTGGAGTTATGAAATTGTCTTGCTCCGAACCCCGTGATATGAATTGCCTGTGCACCGAACTCTCGGGCCGTGCTCAGGCGACTGGCCGAGGACCCCATCGGCCCCGCAGCCTGCTCAGGCACACTCGGCATGCTGCGGTTGGCGCTGATCAATGCGCTTGCTTCGTCCGGATGCCATGCGGTCTGAGCGATCCCGGAAATGCAGCATGCCTCTGCCTGGTGACAGCTGCATTGAGGCGGAGGTGCGGGAGGATGTCTGCCATCCGCGGGAGACATTGGTGGCCACGGTGGCTACCGAAGATAGACGGTAAGATGTTGTAAACCCTTGCACAGACCCAAAAGAAGAGGTGCGCTATTCGTGCGATGGATTGAAGGAAAGGATTGGATATAATTGTTAGATACAGAAATGGGTTGAAAAGAACACGCTGCATGCGTCCTGTACAGCGTTGGGCTTTTATCGTTTGCTTCTACTATTCCCTTTGATGCCGTATCTTGCAGCGGAAGATTTTTTCCATCATGTGGTTGATGCTTCTTTTGTTGGCCTCCGCAAAGACGCATTCTTATAGTGAGGGGGGTGTTGCTGTGGTTTTCACAGGCGGCCGTCTGGGTGCGCGCATACTTTGATTTATTTCAGGAATGAGAGGAAAAGAGTTGGAATGAAGATAGAGATATAATCAGACCTAACTATGAGATCCACACAACGCACTTTGTCCCATTTGACCCCTTAGACATTAGGGTAAGGTCTAACTGCATGTATATTCATGAAATAACTCTCTATTACATGCATGATGTATGCCACCACAGCATGTTGGATGCCATCGCCTTGGAGGCATGTGGTTTTCAGAACCGCAACACTAACCCCCCCCCCCTCCCTTTTGCTAGACTCAACCCTAGTCGTTAAACATTTGTGTGGCATGTAGGTGTAGTTTCCCTTAGTGCACTTTACCTACGGATCCCTGAGTGTGACATTTCAAATACATGTCACAAAAATAATAAACCGAGTGCGTTGCGTATCTAAACTCGCAGATTCATACGGACATACTTATGCTGCATTTCTGGAATTGAACTAAACAAACACGTGGGTTATGACTATTTACATTTCTAATATTTACATTACTCGTGGCCCAGGACCTATGACTCAAGGGAAGAAAACGCAGCAAATGAAAATGTGTGGATGAGTGCAGCAGCAGGTGATCACGCAACCTGGCTTCTTCAGGGCCATAAATGGTCCTTTGTGTTTGTTTGTTTTTTCCCCTGTCTGCTGTAGGCAACTAACCCTGACACGGCAGGCCACACGTCATCTCAGTCCATTTGAACTGGCATTTTTCAATAAAGTTGTCCGGGCTGTGCAAATACATTTCCCGGTTCTGTGGCTGCATGCATGGCAGTCCCTGCAAACATACACAACAGATGGTCCTGGGGCACATGCCAAGGTTCAGCGATATGGCAAGGCATGGTAAGTGAGAATGCAAATAAAGGTATGGCAAGTGGAGTGAAAGCAAAGGCATGGCAAATGCAGACCAGGTAAGGTGCAACAGGTCGGCACATGTAGCTGGCCGATTTTGGTGTGGAGTTGTGGAGGGAGTGTGGTGGCATTGGCCAGTCCAATGATTGGTACGGTCCTACTCTAAGGTCTCCCCCCATCCTATTGCCTATGGCTGTCCTTGTCCATACCCACCCTCTTTAGGTTATAACAAACAAATTACATTGACATTTTTAAACAGATGTGTCTCTAACCCTCTTATCATCTGTGTTCAGCTAACATGTCCTAACCGTCTATTCCCAATCCCTAAGATCCCTTTAAAGAGGATTGAAAAAGAGACGAGTAAACCTGTCCAGAGGTCCAATGCAGCCTCAGGATAACTCCCACAGGCTTCAACATTTCCATGATGAGTCCAGCAACTTACAACCAATGAAGGGATGGATGGTGCAAAGGGGTACACATATTCTAATCTAATCTATCCTATCACTTTATTAATCTTTAAACTATCCCCGGGCCTTTTCAACATGCCTGTCTCTTTAAACTATCGGTTCTAGCAACCATGATTCCCGTCGCCTGTGTTTGTGTTCATTATTAATTTGGGCCTGGCCTGCAAATTTTTCTCCGTTGTCTTGCACAATTTCGTGGTTGGGCAGCGTGGCTCCACTGGCATGTCTTCCCACCTGCCGAACTAATTTTTCCGCACACCTGGGTCACTGAAGCTATCTCTGAGCCTACCTACTCCTCACTAATGTGGGGAATGCCCTCACTGGCATTTCCCCCTCTGCCCACATGGAATTTTGGTGCTCCGGGTCCCTTTTCCCTGGGTACCCGTGCCCATTACATACTCTAAATCCTTGGACCCACGGCCTACTCTGGCCAACTACTCTGGTGCCTGGGGTGCCCTCTACTCAGTACTCGTATTTCACAAGCCACGCTCCCAGCCAGTTAATCGTCTCTTGCCATCACTATAGCCATCGACAAGAAATCTGAGTTACATCCGCTGAGTAGTAGTAGTACGAGCCGGTTGGCGGCGATGGGTCGCCAAGCATGAAAACTATAAGATATAGAGCAAAATAGATGTCATATAGCCAATAGGGAATCACCTTGAGATTATGCATATCAAATCTCTTCCAGTTCCATCTACTGATAACTACTCGGTATCCATTTGAATGAAAAGTACCGAAAATGCGGTTTGAAATCGGAAATCCCCAATGTTCGAGGGGGTGCTGTGGGTGAACAAAGATCTAAATCGAAAATCCAGCTCAATTGTTTGTGCACAATGTATTCCAGACGATTAGTGTGAATTTTCATGACCATCCGACCATAACCCTAGGAGGAGTAGCATTTGGCGCGAAGGCACCTCCAGCTCTCGCATGTTATCGATTTTTGCACCAATTGACCTTTGACCCCTGACCTAAGCGAAATCGGTCAATATGTCCTGAGGCAAAGTTGTAGTACTCATTGAGTACCATGAACCTGCAAACTTTCATTCGTATCGATTCACTCACCTGTTCGCTCGGGGGCCTTAAATTTTCACCAATTTTCGCGCATACCCTAATTGTAGGGGGCGCTGTGGGTAAACTATTCCATATATCACAAAAACCGGAATATATTTGATAGAGCATCACCTGTAGATCATTCTTTCCAAATTTCAATACCCTACGTGGGATAATGGCTTTCGGAATTGATTTCGCGTGAACGGTACCGATTTTGAAGATTTTTCGGTTGTTACGAGAGAACCAAAGCGTCCCTAGCAACCATCACAATTTCCAAAGCACTAGTTCATAAGATGTACCTACCACCCGAGTTTGGTCAAAATTTGCCCACGAACAAACATCCAAACAAACAGACAAAATTACTGACAATAAGGGTCACCTAATTCGCCCACCCAATAACAAGCAATTTGTGACGAAAAAGAGGGGACAGAGTTGTTTGTGAGGGAGAGTGAGAGATGGAGAGATGAGCCTGGTGTTGGCGCAGTGGTTAGGGCAGCGGCTTGGGATCCAAAAGGTCCTGAGTTCAAGCCCCGTTGGGCCACTGAATTAATACACCAGGGGGTTGACTCAGCCTGTCATCCTTCCGAGGTCGGCGAAATGAGTACCAGTGTACTGGGCCGGTGTATACCCCGGTTAAAATAGGTGTACCATATCCCTGTGTCGTAAGAGACGACCAGGGTTGCGTCAGGAAGGGCATCCGGCGTAAAACATGTGCCAAATCACTATGCGGATCATAAGGATGATCCGCTGTGGCGACCCCTAACGGGAGTAGCCGAAGGAAGAAGAAGTGAGAGATGGAGAGATGGGATGAAGGGTTGGGGGAGCGAATGGGTGGGAGGGGAGGGGAGAGTGAGGACCAAGGAGAAGAGGGGAGAGTGAGGAAGAAGAGGAGGGGGGGTGAGAGGAGGGAGAGAGTGAGCAGTGGGGTGAGGAATGCGGGGTGCTAGGAGGGGGAGCGAGAATCGGGGAAGAGCGGTGAAGGGGAGAGAGGGCAACACTTCACCACATTACTTTATGCTCCAGGAGGTAGGGGGTGTAAGATGGGGTGGGAACAAAGAAGATGTGGGAGCAAGGAGGAGGAAGTGGGGAGGGGAATGGGGTCTTCTGGACTTGCCTTTGGTCGTGGGACTTGAAAGTAAGGGGGGGGGGAGGTTTGCCTTGCATTTTGGAGAAGGACTTGAGGGGAAGCAGGGGGATGGTCCCGTTTGCCAGCATTAGTCCAGGATTTTACAAAATGGGGTAAGTTACAAAAGCACGTTCAAGCAGGATACGAAAAATACCTGTCACATTCAAACAGCACTTACAATTTTCAAAGAGATTATAACATCGGCTTCGCTTGAGGTATGTGGCTCGAACTGCGGCTGCTATCCTGTTTACCATCTTTGGAACTGGATTTCTCCAAAGGGGTCAAACATCGCCCAGAGATGCCCGGACTGCCAAAGAACGGGCAGACCGGACAAACAAACACCCCTCCAGCAGCCGGATCCACCACCAAGCCCAACCCCGCAGTCCAAAACCCGGCTTAGGCCAAGAGAACCCAGAGCACATCGCACCAGAGGCGCCATGCTTACAAACACCCGGAAACACCGGTGTTTCCTGCCTTTATTTAAGTTCATCACACATTTTACAACCAAAGTGCGATAGGCCACAGAATCTCTCAGGTCATGTTAGGTATAGAAGCAAGCACCGGAGCAGCGCGTCGCTGCGTCCACTTTCCGCCGGTACTCAAGGGGCCTCTGTCTGGCCATCTCCATCTCCTTGAGATGCTGATAAACCTGCTGCAATTATGAGGCGCATGATCGGCCTGTTGGACTCCACGACTCACGAGGCTCCCTCGCTGAGAGAATATAGTAAACAGGATCAGTGTCAGGAAAACTAACTACGTGACAATACAACCACAGCTGACACTCACGGACTAGAGCGGTAACAAATCTCATCTGAGTCTCTCTCAGCAACAGATTGTTGAACACAACGTACGACCAGCGATAGCCAAGGATTCTCCGAAGAGACCTGGTACCAAAGGAATTAAGTCTCCATCTCAGGTCCTTGGTCAGAATCCAATGGTCATTCGTTGACCTCTTTGGTGTAAAGCTCGACTGCTCTGGGCACTGGTGCTCAAGCAAATGGTGGCGAACCCTGTCAAGAATTATCCGAGCCAAGCCCTTGCTCAGAACTGAGAGAAGCATCGCCCCTCGGAAGTTGTTGCAGTCCTGGCGATCATCCTTCCCTTTCCAGAGAGGGACAACAAGATCCCTCTTCCAGTCAGTTGAGATGATGCCTATGTTCCAAACAAAGCACAGAACTACATCCAACGACGCGAGTGCAGCATATCCACCAGCCGTGAGAAGTTCAGCATGGATGCCACAGATTCCAGGAGCTTTAGCCCCCTTCAACTCGTCCACTGCAGGCTGGATTTCCACAAATGAAGGTAGTTCACAGTTGATTGGAGGGTAGCAATAGGGATGGTTGCACCCCTGAGATCCAACTCAGCAGCTGGTGAATCAGCCTGTAGAGCCGTTTAAAGTGACTGGACCAGCGGGTCTTCACTTCGGACTCCTCTGCCAAGAGCCCATCACCCTCCACTCGAAATGCAGTACACCAAGGAACAGGCTTTGGAGGATCGCAATGCATGACTTTCTCTGTCAGCAGGACGAGAACCACTTGACCACAGGTGATGCCCAACCCCTTTACAGATTCCTTACACATAGGCCACGTTGTCCATCCTAAGCACATGTACAGTTTTATGCCTTAACTCCCTTAACAGCTCAGCTCTGCCTTTAAGCCTGGCCCTGTGACTGGTCAATGGTATCCAGTGTCCCTCGGGAGACAAAGTTCTTCTTCCACCGATGGTGGTTTCCAGGACATCCACCTGCAACATCAAGAATGGTAGCCTTGAATGCACTCCACAACTCTTCAGGATTCCCCAAAACACCCCGACCCAAAATCCCCACTCAGACTTTTTGCAAAATGCTTAGCTTTTCCCTCATCCTTGAGCTTGCCAACATCCAGCCTCGGCTGGGATGGTACCATTCTCCCAGATTTAAGCTGCAACTTCAGAGTTGCAACAACAAGCATGTGGTCGGTATTGAGGAACTGAGCACTCCGGTAGATCCTGCAGTTCTGAATCATCTTCCAGTGACCATCAACGAGCATGGTCAATCTCCTTTGCCACATAACCAGCATAGCCAGCCATGAGGCTGTGGGCGCTGCAACCATGAACCAGTGACTCTAAGTCCACAACTTCTTTCAAAGTGAAGGAACTTGGTGCTATACTGGTTCACAGATTCAAGACCCATGGGACCAACACATGTCTCATAGCCATCCCTATCCATGCCAGTCGATGCATTGAAATCATCCAAGACCAGAAGAGTATCTAACCTGGGGCAGTGGTCAACCAGAGACAGGTGATCGTCCTCTCTTCAGGATAGGACATTCCAGGCTCCCATCTAAAGCGACCACCTCAGGTTAACCCGAGAAGACCACCGTCTGGTGGACGGACACCTCAACAATACTCTGACACACACCACCGCAATCTGACCCAGGCGGGTTACCCTGTGCTTTTCCTCCTATCATCAAGGAATGGGGATCCCGGAGGATTTTTCTCATTCCCATCATCCGGCGAGCCTCCTTGCAAAGGGTAGCTGCGCACGACGTACTTCCACGGAGTGGGTTTAAAGTTTTCTTTGCGTTTTTATGCGTTTTGCGGAATGAAGTGTTTGATGGTGGCCGCAGTGCAAATCCTGCCATCCAACCTCCAAGAAGCACGCCCGCAGACACAGTTGGGCACCAGATATGGATGGCCGTTGGCTCACAAGGAGGTCCCCTACCCTTTGACAAGTTTTGTTTTTAATCCTGCTGGGTGTCCACATCCAAGCACCCTCCTCACCGGGAAACCTGGTGGGGGAGACGGTTTCGTCGCCGACAACCCGACCATGGATCAGGTTCGGACAGGTTTACGTGGTACGTGCAGCAAGTCACAGATCTGATCTGGCCTGACCTGACAATAAATGGGATGTAAAACATACACTGGTCAGCATGGTGGAGGTATGCCCCCTACCGATGTTGTTCGAGTTAGTTCTTGGTACCACTCGGCCAGGGGGCTTTGAAGCATGGAACTACCAGACTCATAACAGATGCTACAACAACTAGAACAACACTCGGGAGGGGGCATTCGTCCCCCAGGCTGAACAGTTACTCCTTCTATCCCACTGATAGGGAGGATCTGGGTCCGGATCTTCACTAAAATCGAATCAATTCGTCCTGATCACACAACACACCCTACCTGTGTCCATCAAGCTTCGTCCGAATCCGTCCACAACGATTTGAGATATCATGTTCAGGGACAGACAAACACAAAGGAGGTACAAACATCACCTGTTCCCGCCACCTTCCACGCTGCTGAGTGTGAAAATGGTGTTCACCTGTTATTACCGTTTATAAAATAAATTTTAATCCTGTTTAAATTTTTATGTTCTTCTGATTCTGATGAGTGAGTGTCGGTGCTGCCGAAGCAGTTTCTTTACGAGGGATGATGATGGGTGGTTTGCCATTGGCTTCCCAGCAGTAGTAAAGGCAGGAATTTGTAATTTGTCCACAATGCCGGCAATAGCTCTCCTAATCTTCTTGAAGGAAACCGTGAGATCTTTAATGCCCACCATCTATAATGCCGGCATACGAGATGCCCGGTTTAGCGTCCATCCGAGGGACGGCACACCCACACGTTGATCATGCTTTGGCCGTCCTGCTCGCAAAACTCCGTGATGACAGTTCATCGCCGGGTCTGGATTCGAACCCAGGCGAGACAGCTTAAAACGCAGTATGCGTCCCTCTCGCTATCCTGCGAGCCCCGTTCATGCGTCCTGGTTCGATATTTTTGATGACTGGGCCGGAAGCAAACAAATTGCATTGAATGATCACACGGAGGCACGCTTGGCCGTGCACGTGACGCCGTCTCTGACGTGACTGTGTCGGTTCTGAGGAAGACCCGGACGTGGGTGTACGCGTGCTATAAATGTGAACGATCAGCATCAACATCAACATCAGCATCAACATCAACATCAACATCAGCATCAGCATCATCATCATCATCAACATCAACATCAACATCAACATCAGCATCAACATCAGCATCAGCATCAGCATCAGCATCAGCATCAACATCAACATCAGCATCAACATGAACATCAACATCAACATCAGCATCATCATCATCATCAGCATCAGCATCAACATCAACATCAACATCAGCATCAGCATCATCATCAACATCAACATCAACATCAGCATCATCATCAACATCAACATCAGCATCAGCATCATCATCAACATCAACATCAACATCAACATCAACATCAGCATCAGCATCATCATCATCATCAACATCAACATCAGCATCATCATCAACATCAACATCAACATCAACATCAACATCAGCATCAGCATCAGCATCAACATCAACATCAACATCAACATCAACATCAGCATCAGCATCAGCATCAGCATCAGCATCATCATCATCATCAACATCAACATCAGCATCATCATCAACATCAACATCAACATCAACATCAACATCAACATCAACATCAGCATCAGCATCAGCATCAACATCAACATCAACATCAACATCAGCATCAGCATCAGCATCAGCATCAGCATCAACATCAACATCAACATCAACATCAGCATCAGCATCAGCATCAGCATCAGCATCATCATCATCATCATCATCATCATCAACATCAACATCAACATCAACATCAGCATCAGCATCAGCATCAGCATCAACATCAACATCAACATCAACATCAGCATCAGCATCAGCATCAGCATCAGCATCAGCATCAGCATCAACATCAACATCAACATCAACATCAACATCAACATCAGCATCAGCATCAGCATCAGCATCAGCATCAGCATCAGCATCAGCATCAACATCAACATCAACATCAACATCAACATCAACATCAACATCATCAACATCAACATCAGCATCAGCAGCGTCATCAGCAGCGTCATCAGCATCAGCATCAGCGTCATCAGCATCAGCATCAGCATCAGCATCAGCATCATCATCAACATCAACATCAACATCAACATCAACATCAACATCAACATCAACATCAACATCAACATCAACATCAACATCAACATCAACATCAACATCAACATCAACATCAACATCATCAACATCAACATCAGCATCAGCAGCGTCATCAGCAGCGTCATCAGCATCAGCATCAGCGTCATCAGCATCAGCATCAGCATCAGCATCATCAACATCAGCATCAGCATCAGCATCAACATCAACATCAGCATCAGCATCAGCATCAGCATCAGCATCAGCATCAGCATCAACATCAACATCAACATCAACATCAACATCAACATCAACATCAACATCAACATCAACATCAACATCAACATCAACATCAACATCAACATCAACATCAACATCATCAACATCAACATCAACATCAGCATCAGCAGCGTCATCAGCAGCGTCATCAGCAGCGTCATCAGCAGCGTCATCAGCAGCGTCATCAGCAGCGTCATCAGCAGCGTCATCATCAGCGTCATCATCAGCGTCATCGGCATTGTCGTCGTCAGCGTCATCGTCAACTTCTTCAACTTCAACTTCAACTTCAACTTCAACTTCAACTTCAACTTCAACTTCAACTTCAACGTCAACGTCAACGTCAACATCAGCATCAGCAGGATCATAATCATCAGCATCAGCATCAACAACAACAACAACAACATCATCATCATCATCATCATCATCATCATTATCAGCCAATCTGATTAAAGAAAACTAAGAAAAAAAATATATATATATAAACAACAACAACAACCACAACTAGGTCGAGGGCGTGGTGAACTGTGGCTCCGCCTTGGAGGAAGCAGGAAGCCTGTTACTGATCGTGTACAGCAGCATGTCGTTTTTCTACCACGAGTACATAAGGCAGGAGCAACTGGATGGCTTCGATAAGTACAAGGTGTGTGTGTGTGTGTGTGTGTGTGTGTGTGTGTGTGTGTGTGTGTGTGTGTGTGTGTGTGTGTGTGTGTGTGTGTGTGTGTGTGTGTGTGTGTGTGTGTGTGTGTGTGTGTGTGTGTGTGTGTGTGTGTGTGTGTGTGTGTGTGTGTGTGTGTGTGTGTGTGAGACCCATTCGAGATAACTGCCGATGTTGGGTGTGGTGGTACACTGCGCACACTCATCTCCCATACTCGCCATTCATCCAACACTGGCATCTGCCTCATCCTGCTGAACACGTCGCCCTGCACAACGCACTCCACAACGCACTCCACCCACTATACCGACTACACGTACCACATTCCATTACCATTACCTTTCCTGTGCTCCACACTCAGCTTTTCTATTCCCTCCCTTACCCACCGACGTTACACTCCATCCATATTGTCAACTGCAAATCCCTTTTATAAAGATGTCGAGGCTCATGGAAGAGTGGAACAACAGGAAGGAAAGGCTCAAAGGACACAAAGTGGGTTGGGGGGTGAAGGCAGAACAGGAAAATAATGGAGAGGAGAGGAGAAGAGCTGCAGGTGAAGGGGGCACAGGGTCTTCTTCACAGATGTAGTAAACAAAGGGTTCAAGGTCGAAATAGGAGAGACCGTGAGATGTCGATGGACAGCGAGAGGACATTAACATGGCCTAGAGGGAAGAGCTCAAGCCGGACTCCGAAAGAAGCTTCTCCGGGTGTTTGAGGATGCGGATGAATGAAGACCGTTGGACATTGATTGGTTTCTATATTATTTTATTATTTATTTATTTTTACATCAGATTTGATCATCATAAGCATTTTCACAACAACGAGGAGAACCGTGAACACCTTCAAACCTGTGTTCTCCACCTTGTCCTTCCTAAAATACAAACTTATTTTAAGTGAAGATACTTCACCGACCACTCCGAGTGAAGACACTTTGTTCAATAAAGGGTTTTTGGGGTGGTTTGTTTATTTATTTATTTTTTTCCCCCATTTATGCCGCGTCCCCAGTTTTTACTTCCACTTCTATGATTGACAGTTTGCAACTGTATTCAGCTTGTTCCTCTTCCTCTTCCTTCCCTTGCTGTCATTCTTCCCCACGCTCGTCATCCCTCCAAGTCTCTATTGTCCCTCAATTCTGCTGTTGGTTCCCCCTGCCCTTCCTCAAGCAGCCTCATGCTCCCCGCTTCTTTATCCTGTTCTTTTTGTTCTTTGTTATAGCTCCTCCATGAGCCTCGACTCTATACTAAATTGAGAAGATTTGAGAATCTCAAATGTGTAATTATTTTGTTGCTTGCAAAGTGTAGCATTTGTAAACACATTTGCTCAGTAAATATTCGTAAAATGTGAGATTATTTGAGAAAATCCTAAAGTGTAAGGATGTTGACATGAAAGCACCTTTTTTATCCAGGTGCTCTCGCCCTATTACACGTTACACTCGTTGCAGCGCGTACAAGCTGATGCCATCAATTGGTCGCTCCTTGAGGTCATCTACTTGCGAATATTTGGGTTGGGTACACAATTTTCATCGTTCATGGGCTTGATTCTACCGAGATGTTCCCTGTGTGCTTAAAAGAGCTGAAAATCACAAGGTGACGAGTCTGGATTGTCTCGGGGATGATTGATAACTTCCCAACTTCATCTCTGCAAGACCATGAGCGGTCACTTTTATTGTGTGAGGGTGAGATTTTTTTTTTTACCACAACACCAATTGAAATGTGGACATGATCATTCCTCCTCACCTGTAATTCAATAGGTTGCTGCAAACGCATAGTGTTGTGGCTCACAAAGGACCTCGTGTTTGATCATAAGGCAACCCGTGTGGAAATCGCAACAGAATTGGAATAGTACCTTGAGGAAGGAAATTGTTTCTTGAAGACTGGACGTTTTCCTCCATTTTACGCTCGAGTAAAAGCAAGCTGGCATTGACGAGGGCCATTCTCCGTCCCGTCACCAAAAAAAAAAAAAATAACGAAGCAATGAAGCGAGCCAAGGAGTGTGTTTATGACATCTAAAATTCTGCAATTCTTGAGATAGTAATACAAGGAGTCCCCAAAATTATCGGTTGCATATGAGGATGCTCAAGGTCGCTCACTACTTCATGTTTCCACACTGACATCTAATCATCATGCCGCACCAGGTCATCCAGCGATTCTCCAAAATGAGCTGTTCGACACATTTGACGTTTGTTTGATTGGCAGCAGTTAGTTTCACGTACGATTGCTCATCTCACCAATTCACGCCCATTTTTGAACTCTTGTGCACCGTTTCAACACACGCCGCAAAAAAGATTGCCAAACCGTGCAGTCTGCCTACCTGTGACTCCTCCGCAAGCAACTGCATGATCCACCTCTGTTCCACCCAGCACACACGGCTCTGTTGGCCACTTTCTTCTTTCCCCTCCTCCAGTTTTCTTTGACGAGGTTTAATGTCAATTTCTGCATAACTTGTTCCATGTCGACAACATTGCATAAAATCTCAGCACTGAACTATTCTTAACTGTTGAATGTCAAAAAGTCCAGGTCAACCCTGAACCATCGCTCGTGGAAACTTGTTTTTGTGCGATTCTTGTGTTTACAGTACAGTGCTATTGATACGAACCCTCTTTCGGTGTACGTCCTTCATCCTTTCTGGAATGTGGTTGTCAAGGTATGTCGCACCTTGACGGTGCTTTGTAAATGCTTCTTCAAGTAATATCGGTAAGTTATCGCTAAATGAGGAACATAAGATCGGTGAATGCAATTAAATGTGTCGAACGCCCAGTGTCTGTGTTTTTCAAGCTCAGATACTTGGTGTTATTGACATGGCAAACATCAACTCACTGCCTTGGTTTCCGTGTTGCAATTGATATCTTCGAAGTCTGTTTTTTTTTTCTTATTTGAGAGTTAATCATTTGCTTGTGTTGGCCACCAAACAAATCCAGGATGGGGCATTTGTTTCTGAAGGTTTTATTATCCTTATAACTTTTTTTTTGTTTCTAAACCAAATAAAATAAAAAATTTCTATACAACATGGGCACATACTTCAAGTTTTTAAAATCAATTTTGGTTCTTTATTCCTTAAAAATTACATCAGACAGATGGGAGCTATCGAGTTCGTGCATTCACGGCAGCCGATCATCATATTGTTCATTACCGCAAGCAATGCCTCTTGATCAATAGAGCAGATGCTTGCGGTGATGTTTGCCTTCAATTCATCGAGCGATGTCGGATGTTCCTTATAAACTATGCCCTTCATAAATCCCCATAAGAAGAAATCTGGTGGAGTGAAATCTGCCAAATCAAAGTGTACCTCATCTGTCATGATGACCTCGTTTGTGAAATTGGCATGCTCATTGCATTTAAAAAAAAAAACAAAAAAACAAGCTCATTGCATGTAAAGTGCTCCATCATTAAAAACTTTCAAGCATTATCTGTAAAACAAAGAAAACAATAATTAGTTATGCCAAGACTGCTTCTGGTGAGATAGATGTGTCAGATATAAATGGCCCACACTGTATTTGTCATTTTTGCATATTATACGTGGAAATGGGGTGAAACGTATCTCGGACCAGCCAAAAATCGAAAAGTCCCCTCGAATTATTTTTTTTTTTTGCGGCATCGCTTGTTAATAGCAGACATCCATGTTGGTTCATTCCACTGTGGCAAGCTAAAAAAGAATGTGGGTGGATGTCATCGCCATATTTCAATTTGAAGGTCACCAAGGTCATTGCCGGTCGATTTTGGGGTTTTGCCTATATTATTGAACATATCAATCAAACCAAAGCTTGTGTGTTTTTGCATTGTTAATGATTAAACTGAAAATATACCTTAATTTATTGAGTTTTAAGAGAATGAAAGGCAAACATTGCCATTTTTCTGTTGTATTCTTATGGGTATTTTACCATGTCCAATGTTGCTTTGTTCTCAGTACTTCCAGAACTTGCACACCATTAACATGTTATTTTCTTTCCAGTTGGAGATAGGCAGGATTCCTGCCAAATATGTACCAGATGTAGTGTATATAGCAGTGTGCAAGGTGTTCTTGTTGATCGTTGTTGCATGGTTATAACCACTGTGTGTACAACTGTATTTTCAGATCGCTAGATACTTCCACAGTTTGAAAGCTGGAGTATAGTAGCCAGCCATGGACCCTGTATCAATTATCAAATGTGAAAGAGAGAGCAAAGACACAGAGAAGCTCTCACGCCTTTTTGTCAGAGCAGTTCAGGTGACCTCCGCACAGCATCCACAGAAGGAAAAAACAGAACAAGGACAGTCGCTGATCAGAGGCGAAAACTGGGTGACACCACTAATGCCGACATCCTTGAGAGACTTGAGCTGCTTTCAGAGGAATAATTCCATGCAATGGAACACAGGTGGCACAAAACCTGCTACTCCACATTCACCTCTGAAAGCAAGCTAAGCAGACTAAAGAAACGGCGCCAGTCATCAGCACAGCCGGCATCCCATCATGGTCTTTATCCTGCTCCAGCACTACTTCAGTACCCACCCGACGAAGCACCCAACGAGCAATGAATTGGTCCCTATGCATGTTTTGCCAAGAACAGGGCAAAACAAAAGTTCACAGTGTGGAAACTCTGGAGAATTCTGCAGAATTGATTGAGCGTTCCAAACTTCACCCGGTGATGAGTTCAAGATTGTCAGGAGTCAACGACCTGATAGCAGCTGAAGGTTGCTATCATCTTGCTTGTTTGGTATCTTTTGATGGACACTCTGCAAGACAAGGATCAGCCAGGGAATCAAAACAGCCAGTGGAGGATGAGTGCATGATGATGATATGCAGAGACTTGTGTGTAGGTTTGTCTCGTGGTTACGTGTATGACATGAGTGACATATATGACAGATACGAGAGGATGAGCAGTGAAATGGGCAAATGTGTACCACCAAAATATCAGTCCAGGAGAACAACTTTCTATGAAATGGTTCAAGAGCTCGTTGGACCAAAGGCCGGTTATGTGAAACCTCTATCCAGGGGATCACTCCTGATGTACCCCGGTGACGAGTCAGATTTCTTGATCTCCAGAACACTGACCAAATCCATAGAGCATGGAATGTTCTCATCAGAATCGGAATCAACTGAAGATGAAGTTGGTGGAATACTCAAGTTTTGCACAATGCAACATCTTTCAAGAGATGGTGCACGTTGTCCTCAGTCAGGCAGGATCTGCTCGACACACCAGGACAATCGAGCACATGGCATGGACTTGATCAAGAGCATGTTGATCCTCTTTATATTTTATATATATATATATATATATATATATTAAAGCCAGGTGTTGGCTCAGTGGTTAGGGTAGTGGCTTGGGATCCAAGGGTCCTGAGTTCAAGCCCCGTTGGCCACTGAAGTAATACACACCAGGGGGTTGACTCAGCCCGTCATCCTTCTGAGGTCGGCAAATTGAGTACCAGCTTGCTGGGATATTTGAGCCATTCGAGGTCAGAAAATCATCCATGGCAGCGGGTAGATGAGGCACGAATTAGCCACTGCTAATATACTTGCAGAATGGTATGAAGTGCATTCCGCCTTAGGGGGGAGACCGGTTCAAGTGAACACCGTCATCTACAATAGGACTGGCAACCACTGTAGATTATTTCTGCCATCAAGAGGCAAAATGCCCAAGTTTTCTCGATCAGATGATATGTATATTATGTGTGGAAATTGGGTGAAAGATATCAACGTGTGAATCTATCGATAAGGAGCTAGGCCTCTAGGGTAAGTTAAATGAGACTGAGGATTTTATAGTTTATAAGTGATTTCTTTTCTGATTGGGATGGCGCACACACACACACACACACACACACACACACACACACACACACACACACACACACACACACACACACACACACACACACACACACACACACACACACACACACACACACACACACACACACACACACACACACACACACACACACACACACACACACACACACACACACACCCTTGCTCCTCCTAACTGGAATGGTGACTGAACCCATGTGATACTTGCTTCAAGGTCCTGACCAAAAGTGGTTGCCTGCCACATATCTACCTTGTTTCGGTACCCATAACCAGTTTATAATGGCAGCCGGTAAGATGTGATGTCAAAATCAAAAACACATTCCAGCTCAATTGCAGCCTAACTGTAGCATCCGTCAGCCTATGTTGGCTTTGGAAGCCTTTTCTGGGCAAAACACAAGCCTCACTCCCCCCCCGCCCCGCCCCCAAACCTAACCTGGGAAAGGGAATGGACCCACAGGCAGGTTTGTGTCTGTAATCTCTGTTTAAAACTTTATGCCTTTTTTGTAAATAAAGAACAAACGTATAATGAAGCTAAGTAAGTACCTATATTTCAGCCTTAAGACAAAAGACCCTTCTTCCCGCCCATGGTACACCGAATCCTGTAGTGAGACAGTTGCTCTGAAGCAACTTGCCTTCTCTTCCTGGAAAGCAAACCCTGTCAAAGGCAATCGCAGATCATTCCAAAACGTTTGCAACAAGTGTGTGTCAACTCTCAGCAGAGTGAGAAAATAACATCTGTCCAACCGCAAGATTGAACTTTCAAACTTGTCTTCCTCTTCTAAAACCTGGTGTACCGCCCACCCCCCCGCCCCCCCTTGTTAAGTCTGTCTCCAGACTATGCTCCCCCTCCATCCCTTCCCCCTCTTCAAATGGCACCACAGCCAACTCCACCAGGGAGAAGACCGAATGCCTCTATTTTGTGTTTGCTTCCAAATCTCAGCCCCAATTCCTCGTCTCTGTACCTACCTTACCCAGTCACACCCACAAACTTCTCTTGGTTTCTGTGTCTTTTGCACCTGAGAAGGTGGAGAAGTTTATGGCAACTCTCGACTCCGATTCTATAAATGGACCGGATGGCATCAGCTCACGTGCCTTAAAAACCTGCTCTGTTGCTCTTGCAGATCCTCTTTCTGCTATTTTCACCATGTCATCTTCCATCTGCTTGGAAGCTAACAAACATCAACATATTACATAGAAAAAAGGTGCAAAAACTGAACCCCTTGATTACAAACCTATTGGCTTGCTTCCAATCAGCAAGGTCATGGAATCCATCATCACAGTTGATCTGAAATCCTTCCTTTTTGCCAACGGCCGCATCTCAACTCAGATCACCAATTTACATTCAGACAACTCTACCTTGGACATGCTGCTTCGACTTACCCAACAATGGATGGATGGAGGCCCTCTACATCAGATATGATATCAAGGCCATCTCTCCAGACATATCTTGAGCATTTGATATGTGGCACCCCACCTTGCTCTCCAAACTCTATGCATCGATGGCATCCAAGGCCTTCTCCACATGTTGTTTACTGATTTCCTTCACACTCACAGCCAATGTGTCTCTTTCAATGGAATCCTTTCTTCTCCTCTCCCTGTTAATGCTGGAGTGCCCCAAGGCAGTGTCCTGGGTCCATTCCTATTTCTGATCTTCCTAAATGATCTTTCTGCAAAATCCTCGATTTTCCGATTACTCCACCATCTGCCGTTACATTGTTGCAAGTGGTCATCTTTCAGATGGGCAGGCATCAGCCTCTTCCCCCTCTTCAGAGCTTGACAAAAATCATGAGATGGTCAAACACCTTGAACATGTCTTTCAATCCAGCCAAGTGTCACACTCGCTCTTTCTCAGAAAGGACTGTCTGGCAAACCCTCCCATCTACTTTCTGAACAATCCAATTGAGGAAATTCACTCAAACTCCAGGAAAGATCGTAGCTATCAGCTCTGTCTTTGGCAAACCACATTTCCAAGTTGGCCAACAAAGTCCTCCATGGCATACCTGAACTCCTATTCACCTACAAGGCCTTCATCCGCAGCTTGATGGAGTACTGCTCTCCCCCTCTGGGCTGACTCCCCTGCCGCACACACACCTTGCTCAGATTCATTCGGTGGAAAGCAAGGCCTTCAAGATTATTGGAATATCCTGTGATGAAGCTGAGTCTGGGCCTGTTACTTTCCCATTGCAGAAGGTCAGTGGTCTCTCTGTCCTCTACCACCTCCTTTGTGATCTTGCACCCTCTACTCTTTTCATGCTTTGTCCTTCCAGGTTTAAGTAGGATGCACACAATCCACCATCAACTGCCTTTTGATGAACCTCCCAAAATCACCGCTCACCTCCACTCATTCCACCCTGTTGACCTCTGCCACGGAAGGTGAAGGAGGTTATGTTTTCACCCCTTTCTGTCTGCTTGTCTTTGTTTATCTGCTTGTGTACAGTATATCTCAAAAAGTGATTCTTGATTTTGGTAGTTTTACCAGAAGGGGGTTGCTGGAGGACATTGAGCACCCTGTGGAAATATGGGGCGACATATCGCAGACAGAGCAGGGGAGGCGAGTCCGGAGAGGAGAAGGTAGAAGATAGAAAGACTACCGACCTGCCTGCTTTGAGAGGGTGAGAGACCCAAAGACTCAGCCTCATTGCGGCAGATACCAAGATTCTAAATGCCTTGGTTTCCACAGCATGAAGCCGAGAAAGGTGAGAGGCAGGACCACCAGCCTAGAGCGGAACGCAGTACTCCATCAGCCTGCGGACTAAAGCTTTGTATGTGGTCAGGAGCTTAGGTTTGCCAAGGAAGGAATTTGCATGACCGAGGATGCCCAGTCAGTGACTGGCTTTGGAGGCGAGCTTGGAAATGTGGCTTTTCTTGGAGAGATCATGGCAGATAGTGAGGAACAGAAGCTTGAATGAAAGGATTTCTTCAAGAGGATTGTTGAGAAAGTAGATGGGGGGGGGGTTCCAGACGGTCCTTTCGGAGAGACACAGTGAGAGTGTGAGATTTGTCAGGGGTGAACGACATGTTCCACATGTTGGACCAGTTTGTGATTTTATCCAGATCTGCAGAGTGAAGATGCTGCTGCTTGCTGGTCTAAGGGATGACAGATGGTATGATGGAGGGTGGAGTCATCAGCAAAGAGATAAAGAGGATTTCCCAGAGAGTCAGAGAGATCATTGATGAAAACCAGAAAAAGAACAGGGCCCAGAACGCTACCTTGAGGAACTCCAGCCTGGACAGGAAGAGGGGATGAAAGAACTCCATTTAGGGCCACACGTTGACTGCGACAGGAGAGGAAGTCTGCGAGCCATGAGTGGAGATGTCCTTGGATACCATAGGAAGAGAGTTTGGTGAGCAGGGCTGGGTGCCAGACCCTGTCAAAAGCACGTGATATGTCTCGGGCAGCGGTTGGCAACCTGTGGCTCTTTAAGGACTTCAGTGTGGCTCCCAAGCCTGATCGATAATATCCCCTTTTTCTCATTATAAATATATTTTCAGAAACATCTTTGTTGGTGTCGTGAAAGGATAAAATATTACTTGAGAACGTTGGCAGTGATAAACAGGAACGTACATCCGATTACCGGCAAATTACACGACTTGCCTTACGCGTTTTGCTCCATGCACAACCTGCTCTCCATTACGCAGTTATTTTCGCCATCTTGTCGGAAATATTATTGCTTCAACCTGTTTTGTAGCCTCAGTTTACCATTCGAACCCCCCCCCCCTTTCTAAAATGCTAGCGACGCCCCTATCCTCACTGGGCAGGTAAGCGAAAATCCCGTAATGAGCAACTTTGATGTTGATGTTTTCATAACTCTCCCTTCAATAGAGGGTGCACGTCCCTGTCTTGGAGACCCAACAAACAAAACAAAACTACACGTGCACTGCATCATTGTATTTACATTTGTTAAAATTGGACTTAAATGGTGAATTTTTGCTCATTGTTTTGTTGCTGCAATTGTGCTGATTAGGATTGGTTGTCATGTTATCGACCGCCTCCGGCACAACAATCCAAGGATTTTAACTTGGAGGCTTGACTTGCGAGTTATGAGGGATTCGGAATGAGATTGTCACGTCCAATAAATGTCGTGCGTGCGTGTTGATGAATACTGCATCAGCGTTTTGAGTCTTTTAATTATTTTAAGGAAACATAAGTACCAAAGTAAGAACACATTCATTAAATGGATGAAATCACCGAGTAGCACAACTACCACTAGTTACGTGCCAACTCGAGAGATTGTCAAACGAGGAAAGCCGTTCACAGATGGTGAATATATAAAAGAGTGCTTCATTAAAGTATCAGAGCAGCTGTACAATGATTTCAAAAACGAAATTGTTCAAAAAAAATTAGACATGCCATTGTCTGCAAAGACGGTGAGGGACAGAACAGTAAAAATGGCGAACAGACATTACCGGTCAGCAGATTAAGGACATTAATTCAGCTCCGGGCTTCTCTATTGCTTGTGACGAGTTGTGTGATGTTGCTCTTCTCGGCAGGTACGTGAATTCCCAAGGACCCCAAGAGGAGCTGATTTGAATTGCTGCCTCTCAAAGGACAAACAAGGGGAGAAGATATTTTGGCAACTATTGTTGACTGCCTAAAGACGAAATAAATAAGCACCGGCCGCGTCTTCTCAGTCGTGACCGATGGGGGTACCGAAATATGAAAGGGGCACACAAGGGGGTTTGTTACTTTGTTGCAAAAAACACTGGATCGTAATTTGTTATCGTTTCACTGCATCGTTCATCAAGAAGCGGTGACTATGCAGAACTTGCAGATGCTCAGTGGATGCGGAGGTTTCACTTCATGGTGGACATCATCTCATTTTTAAATGGCCTTAACACAAAGCTGCAAGGAAAGGGAAACACATGCTCACTTGCTTTTAGAAGAGGTGCTATCATTTGAGCGAAAACCAGCATTGTTTGTGAGAGACATGGAGATGGGATTGCCGGCTCATTTCCCATCACTGAAACAATTCAAACAGGACACAAACTATGAGCTTGACACCGAGAACCTAAAAAATGTGATGCTGAGAATGCAAGAAGCCTTCGCAGAATGATTTCAGGAATTCAGAAAGGAAAAGGCAACTTTATCATTTGTGTTGAAACCCCTTGAAGCAGACACTTCTGCACTCAACTTTTCAGCATTTACAGGAGTAGACCGAGCGGAACGAGAACTTGAAGTGGCCGAGTTGAAGGCCAAGGACGTGTGGAGTTCTAAACTCAGAGGCTTTGTGATGAAACTCGAAAATCTAGAAAGGCACAGATCTACCCTGGCACTTCAACACAGATGGACTGAAATGCGTGGCCTTAAAAAAAAACACAAGATCAAATTGTGTTTGAAGTTTGGAATTCTTTACCAGAAACCGACAGTAACATGAAGAGATATACCTTTGGCATTCTGTCCATCTTCGGATCAATTTACCTGTGCGAGCAAGTGTTTTCAACTCTGGATTTCATAAAAAGCACATTGAGAAACCAATTGAACGAGGCGAGTTTAATGTCCTGCTTGAAAATGAAAATGACAGCGTACTGTCCAAACATTGAATGACTCTCCAAAGAAACTACAGCAGAAATCACACAAAACGAGAAGGGCACTCGGTGGAGCACATACATCCATCACGTAATGCCTGATCCAGTAGAACATATCGGGCCCAATAAATTTTCGAATTATCATGATGTATGTATGTTGTTTTTGGCCCCATCTCTCAATGGTGAAGTCACTATTCTGTTATCTGGATATGGATTTGAATCTTCACCAAAACTGAATCAATTCATCCTTGTCACACACCCAACCTGTCCACCAAGTTTTTGTGGAATCCGTCCATAACTTTTTGAGATATCGTGCTATATATCATTGTAGCCCGATCTCTCAATGGTGAAGAATCGCTTAATTTCAGTAGCCAAATCTGGATCTTCACCAAAATCTAATCAGTTCATCATTGTCACACACCTAATCTGGCCACTAACTTTCATCCGAATCCGTCTTCTACTTTTTGAGGTATCCTGCACACAAAAAGACAAACAAACAAACAAACAAGCCGGTAGGCGACGAGGGATCCGGTAGGCGACGAGGGATCCGCTAGGATCGAAGCGCTGGATACGATGTTTTCATTCTGACCGATCCACCGACGAAGATTCATTGCCAAGACGTATTGGTTCACATACAATTGTTCCTCTGCCTGGCAAGATTTTTCCTTTTGCGTATTTTGCCAATTGGCACTCTTCATAAAAAATGATGTTAAATAGACACCCTATTTTTGAAGGACTACCATTTGAAAAATAATGGGTTTTCTGGTTTGTGCTGTGGAGCCACGCATTGCAGACACACACACACACACACACACACACACACACACACACACACACACACACACACACACACACACACACACACACACACACACACACACACACACACACACACACACACACACACACACACACACACACACACACACACACACACGGAAAACCTGACAATAAGGGATATCTAGCAAATCCAACAGACACACAGGGGTGAAAACCTTCGGTGGCAGAAGTGAATATGGGTAAGCTGACTCGATGTACTGCAGAAGATTTAATGGCCCCTCTCATTGATACCAACTCGATCAACATATATTGCATCACAAATCAATGTGTGTGTCGTTGTCCTGTTATTTAGTTATTTTATAGGGTTTACATGCATTGCGGCTCTTTAGATATCGCGTTTTTGACCAAATTTGAAAAATGGCTCTCCTTGGTATTTGGGTTGCTGACCACTGGTCTAGGGATATGGCTCTGATTTCATGTCTGGCATTGAGGACCTCCATCCATTGTTGGGAGAGCAGAAGCAGCATATCCAAGGTAGAGTGACCTGGTCTGAATCCAAATTAATGATCAGAAATCAAGCCATTGGAGAAGAGGAAGGATTTAATGTCTGAAGCGATGATGGATTCCATAACCTTGCTGATGATTGGGAGAAGGCTGATTGGACTGCAGTTGCAGGGATCTGTTTTTGCATCTTTTTTGTGCAGGGCAGTGATGTTTGCTGATTTCCAAGCAGATGGCACACGACCTTGAGCAAATGAGAGGGTGAATAGAACAGAGAGAGGGTGAGAAAGAGCTGCAGAGCAGGTTTTTCGGACAAGTGGGCTGATGCCGTCTGGACCGGATGCAGATTATGAGTCGAGGTTTGACAGGAAGATCTCCACCTTGTCAAGAGAAAAGGACACAGAGTCCAGGGACAACTGGGTAAGGAAGCAATGGGTTTCGACACAGGTTTAGAAGCAAACACTGAGTTTAGGCATTCAGCCTTTTCATGTGCAGTGCCAGCTGTGCGGCCATTTGAGGTAAGGGAGGGGATGGAGGGGAAACAAACCAGAACCAGACTTAACTAGATGCCACAAGGATTTGGAGGAGGGCGAGAGGTTTTGAGAGTTCAGACTTGAGATTGGAAAGATGTTGTTTTCTGGCTCTCCTGAGGGTAGACACACACTTGTTCTGAGATTACCTTCAGTTGGATTGCCATGAGTCGAAGGCAAGTTGTTTCAGGACAACAGCCTCACCACAAACTTAAGTGTACCATGGGCGGGAGGAAGGTTGGGATAAATCTGTGCATGAGAAGGGGAGGGAGAGCAAGTTTCTTTGAAAGAATTCCCAGAACGAGTTGATATCGGAGAAAGTAGAGATGGGATACCACTCGAAGTTTAATGGCGGCTTGAAGTCCTTGCCAGTCGGCTTGAGTGAAATGCTAGACGCGACGGTGCTGAGGTGGTTCTCTAATATCAGCCAGAGAGATGTTTACTTTCTAGATGTCCAAGATTCCAGAGAGATGTCTATTAGAAGATACATATCCACTCGTCACCCATTGGTTGGATAGCTGACCTGATGTCACCCACAAATGCAACCTGAAATACTTAATCTAAAGTACCCAAAAGATCCCACGTACCTAAAAGACCCCGAGGACCCAAAATACCGAGAAGATCCAAAAGAGCCAACAGGACTATCTGGGACCAATGGAAATTCTACATCATGTTAAATGTGGCTTGCACCCCCTCCCCCCCCTCCACACACACACACACACATCCACAATCCCAAGTCCTCAACCCCCCTCCCAACTCTATCCTCTCTTTACCACACCCCACTACCACCACACCCAAACTTTGTACTCCCCTCCCCCTTTCTTCAAATCCTCAAATCCCTTCCCACCCCAATGTGCTCAACTCCCCCCCCCCTCCTAAAAGCCTCCAACCCCTTGATCCCAATTCTGTCCCCTCTCTGGCCTCCCTCTCCTCACCCAACTCTGTTATCCCCTTCCCCTTTCTTCTTCATGTACTTAACTGCCCCGAACCCCCCTTCCAACCCCAAGTCCTCAATCCCCCCCTTCCCCCTTCCCAACATCTCAATCTCCCTCTTCCAACTCTCTGTCCTCCCCTCCCCATTTTTTTCCCCTTCTTAACAACATTACACAAATATACACAGGGAACTTTAGCGCACGAGAAGGCCATTCGGCCTATCATGCCTGCGTTGTTGCTGTCCCCGTGTGTTCAGAACAATGTTAAAAGTGAATATCGATGGGATTGCCTATACAGAGCTGTCAGTTGCATATATACTGCCCAAATTAAGGTATGCATCACAAGAACGTGCTGCATGCCTGGAACAAGGTCGCCCGTAGGGTGGGTTCTCTGCAAGTATTTCTAAATCTTAAGGCTCTTTCTCACCACTGATTGACTCACTGTGATATCAAAGATCAGGACCTTCCGGGTGACGTAGAAAGTTGAAGTTTTACCAGGGTGGCTCACTATGAATGTAAATGTAAATTAATTAATGATTTTAAAAAAAATTAATAAAAAATGCAGGTGAGCGACCCGAGACAATGGGGAAGCACGATTCGTTATTGCTTACAATGTGTAAAATTGCCCTGCCAGTGTGTGTGTGTGTGTGTGTGTGTGTGTGTGTGTGTGTGTGTGTGTGTGTGTGTGTGTGTGTGTGTGTGTGTGTGTGTGTGTGTGTGTGTGTATATATATGTATATATATATGTATGTATGTGGTCGACGTTAAAGATTCCATGATGTCCTTTGCAAAGAGTAGGCGAGCTACAGCCATCACCTTGTCCAAATTCGGAACCTGAGGGCTCGGATCTATGTGTTTTCGTTTGTCCATTCAGTTTGACGAGCTTTTACCACGTTCTTTGGTCTTGGGGCTGAAGTACACATGCTTATCTTATCTTTGTTACAATGATTTTGGTTTATTTTACCTTGGCAAAAGGCATCTTTCAACAGATGGCAGGCAGGAAGCCAGAAACATGTTTGTGGATATTCATTTCCTCAATGAGTGGCTGGTAATTTGCCAATAAAAGACTCCTGAAGCCGATGTAGATGAAATAATACTGTGGATAGCAATGTAGCTGATGACTGCTTTATGTCGTGGGAGGTTCTGTTGTATTCTCAAAGGGCAACTGAGCTGGGATGCAGCGTGTTAATTTTTCCCAATGTATCCTTTCTTCTTTATTACGGGACCAAGCCTTACAGGGTGGTACACCTTACATGACCACAACCTTCACTACCCATGATGTACCAAAGTTTGTTCACGGCATTAACAAAAATTGGGGTCTGAGGGGGTCTACAGAGGGTGTTTACGGGGGGGGGGGTTTCCCCCCTAAAGAGGTATTTGCTTTCTTCTCGGAAACTACACACGTGATTATTTTGAAACTTGATTACAACTGTCATCACCCGTAATGTACAAAAGTTTGTTCACGGCATCAAAAAAAAACAAACAACATAGGTACTTACTTTCTTCTCCGTTACATATTTTGTGGGTCATCCACCCTTTCCAGTGGTTCCCTGGTATCTTGTCCAGCTGCTACCAGGTGAACACCCTGGGGTATTGCCCCTACATTTATAATAATAATTATTATTATTCCCCCCCGTTTTGCATCCTGTTTTGTACTTTTTCACTTTTAATTGCTTTTACATTTGTTTTCTCTCCAACCGCCTGACCGATCGATGCGAAACTTTCAACATCAGAGTGACGACCCATGGAGATTGTTTTTTCATTGGTATCTGGTTATGTGGTTTTACAGCCATATTTAATATAAGGCAAAAAAAATGATAGTCTTCTTCCCTGAAACTGCTGAATGAAAATAATTGAAACGAGAAGGGCACTCAGTCGTGCGCAAACCTCCGCCATGCAAAGCCTGATCCACGAGGACATATTGGGCCCAATACATTTTTGAAATATCATTTTATATATTGATTCTGGCCCTATCTCTCAATGGTGAAGAATCACTTAAAAAAAATTCTCAGATCCAGATCTGGATTTGGATCTTCACCAAAATTTAGCGTTGCTGTCCTTGGCCGGTCACCGACGCACACAAAAATATTTCAAAACGATTTCTTAAAAACGGTGGCCAAAAATCGCGTGACGAACAGACAGACAGATGAAAAATCACTCGGTGACACTTGGTGAAATGGAAAGGCACTCGGTGGAGTGCATACCTCCGCAAGGCTGAACAGTTTAAATTTTGAATCCCACTGTTCAGTCGGATCTGAATCCAGACCTTAACCAAAATCGAATCGGCTTGTTCATGTCACCGAACCAACTCATCCACCCAGTTTCGTCAAAACTCTTCCACAACTTTTTGAGATCTCATGCGATAGTTTTTTTTGCTCAATCACTCAGTGGTGAAGAATCGCTTGAAAAATTCTTGGATCCGGATCCAGATTCGGATCTTCATCAAAATCGAATCAATTCGTCGTCATCACACACTCAACATGTCCACCAAGTTTAATCCAAATCCATCCACAAATTTTTGAGATATCATGCAATAACATTTTTAGCCACGGCTCTCGATCATGAAGAATCACTTAAAAAATTTAATTCTCGTGTCTGGATCCAGATTCGGATCCTCACCAAAATGGAATTGATTCGTCCTTGTCATACACCTAACTGAGCCAGCAAGTTTAATCCAAATCCGTCCACAACTTTTTGAGATATCAGACAATATAGTTTTTAGCCCCGTCTCTCAATGGTGACGAATCAGTTAAAAATTTAATAATTCTCGTATCCAGATCTGTATTCGGATGGTCACCAAAATTGAATCGATTCTTCCTTGTGGCACTCCCAATCTGTCTCCCAAGTTTTGTGTGAATCCATCCATAACCTTTTGAGATATCGTGCTATATATCGTTTTTGGCCCTATCTCTCAATGGTGAATGACTAAAAAAAATTATCAGATCTGGATCCGGTTTTGGATCTTTTCCAAAATTGAGCATTGCTTTCCTTGTCTGGTCCACCAACACACACAAACAAAATTCAGAACTTTTGATTGAAAAGTGTTGCCAAAATTGTGTAACAAACACAAACGCGACAGACGCCATACTTGCCAAAAATATTTTTTTACCAAGTAACAAACAAATAACCAGATAAACAAACAAAAAGGTGTGAAAACATAACTTCCTTCGCATTTGGCGGAGGTAACAAGAAATCCATCAACTCCCAATGGGTAATAACATTTGATAACAATTCACGTCATTGGTGCCCTGATAGTGCAGCAGATAACTGCAAAATACTTCGGTTTGTGATGCAAGCATGAAATTTGGCACAAATACTCTCTTTGGTGTACTGTGTTTAAAAAATGGTGCTGGCCACGAAAAAAAATCAAATCGAAAAAAAAATCCAAACCGAGTCAGTACCCTCTCACAGTGGAAGATTGTGACCTAGAGATACTGGAGAAGTTTGTCATACTGATGTATGACAGGTCCAGCACTGTGGACCAGGCCAGGCTTGACATGTTTGCGAGAAAGCAGAGGCCTTACGAGTCCATTCCACCAACCAGAGCAGCTCTGCTCCAAAACACCAGACGTGCTGTCTACCAGGCTGGTTGTGTGTGGGCCCAGGAAACCCAATGTCAGCCAGAAGCAGAGAGCCCTGCTGACTGGGGATGGCAGTGGTTTGGTGAAGAATGGCAGGTCTTCTGGACAGCCAACTCTCCCATTTCTCAATGTTGCCAACAATTGACCAAATGCGGCTGTAAATCAGGCTGTCGTGGGAGGTGCAAGTGCTACAGACTGGGTCTGAGCTGCACAACTCTATGCAGTTGCAGGTGTGAGGTCTAACAGCTATTCACCTGTTTGAGTGGAGGGGGTGTTTATTTATTTATTCTCAGGAAGAGAAGCCTGGAAGAAATGCTGCATGAGCATAGCCTCAGCATCTCCTATGATGACTAAACGTCCATGGTTGATTTTCCCTTTGCAAAATGGGAAGAATTTTTCTGTCCATATCTGTCAAGTTAGTAAACCTTAAAAAAAAAAATCTTGATTTTGTTCCAAACGCTAGTTCGTGAACAATGGTTTATGGCTATTGTGGCAGCCATCTTGGACTCCCATCTTTGTTTCAGCAGTATGCTTTGGAACTAGGAATCTAAAACCATGTCCACCTAATTAGTTGATCCCAAAAACCTCGGTATAGATCCAAAAATTATGAGTCTATGTCTATTATTTCCTGAAATATGAGCATCGTTTTCATTTTGTGGCAGACATCTTGGATGCCATCTTTGTTACAACCATGCCGTGAGGTGTTACATTACAAAGAATAATCGTGCTAAAAACTTTGGTTTACACCCTTAATGTTGCATTTTGTTTCGAATATTTAGCTGCAGAAGAGGAATTTTCTGTGCATGTGGCGGCCATCTTGAAAAATGGTCGCCATCTTGGAATTTTGCGTGGCCAGCGCCTTTTTTGAAAAAAGTGGACCTCAAGGAGTATTTGTGCCAAATTTCATGCTTGCATCACAAACCGAAGTATTTTTGCAGTTATCTGCTGCACTATGATGCAGCACCATAATTAGAAGAATCTAAATCCTTATCCGATCAATACAAAAGCTATTTTATGTGATATATGACAATTTGAGTTTATAAATTAGTGACATGGGTCACATGGTTTGGTAGCCATGTTGTACCAAAGTGAAAACTTTTTTAAAAAAAAACCCTCTGAAATTGCTTAACCAATTGATGCGAAACTTCAAATAGACGATAATCTTCCCATGGCGGAAAAGGTTTGCTAACGATGATGCCATAAGTCACGTGATTGGCAGCCATATTGGATAGAAGGAAAAAAAACCTTATCCGATCAATGCGAAGTTTTAAATATGTGATTGACTAGCTATCCATGTGAAATGATGTTGGATTAAAATGAGGTCACGTCATGTGGTCTGACAGCCATATTCGATCAAAGTGAAAACCTTTAAAATTTTGCTCTGAAAGTGCTTCACCTATTAGTGTGGGGAAGCTTGGGCTGCTGCTCTCAGTTATTTAAGTGCACATCTTGTTGATTTAATTATTTTTTAATTCTGCAGTTCTGTTTCCATGTTGGTTTGATGGCTTTTATGTTTTCTTTTTTCTTTTATATATTGATGACTTTTATATTCTTGGCGCTAATCAAATTCTTTAGTCATTGTATCACTATCTTACAAATTGTTTTATATCAGTTAGTTTATACAGCATGCTGTGTTTCTGACCTTATTGGAGCTTTTCCTTTGCAGAATGGAGGCATATTTTTTTTAAAAGCACACATTTCAACTCCATTAAAAGGGTACTCCAAGTTGGCATTGATGAATATAACTTGAATTGTGGTTTACGTAAAGTTTCAATGCAAACTGATGGGTTTTTTTTGGAGGGGGGAGGGGGGGTTCCATTTGTGGTTCTGTGTGAAAGTTCAATTTTGATGGAGACAAAGGGTATAATATAACCTGCCATTTTATAAACCTGTGTCTACATCGATTGAGGCTGAACAGTGCAGCACACTGGATGTTGGGTGTGGGTGAACACTTGACATCAGGTTCAAATCTTTTCCCCGCTGAGAGAGGAATGGCGTTTCATCCAGTGTATTTCTTTGCCGAGGAACTTTTATTGGCAGAACTAATGCTCTGGAGATAGTTTATGGTTATATGGATTATTGCAATGGATGATGTGTGATATGAAACTGGGCTCTCGGCATCATCACAGACTGGTTGAAATGTTAATGGGCCAAGTTTGCTCTAAATACTGTGTAATATTATCTCATGTACGTTTTATGGCAATGCTTTTCAAATAATTTATTAACTTATGTTCCTTAGCTACATCCTTTGTACCTGGAGTTCTTTTACTTTTCTTTCCTTTTTTTTATACTATGTGCTCTCTGATTTATTAGGAAGTGTTTTTGAAGTTGAGAAAAGGTTTCCTTTCTCAATGGCTTTTGTGTGTTCTGTTCTAGATTCTTCCCAAGTGGATTGCTCCAAACCTACTCACTTTGTCTGGCTTCCTGCTACTCGTGCTCAATTACATCCTCCTCGCATACTACGACTTTGATTTCTTTGCCTCGTGTTAGTGCGGCAGTTTGTTTCATGGAATGTTGTGCGCACATTTTGTTTCATTTAATTTTTGCAGGAAATGTTTAAAAAAAATTTTTTGCCAATATTTGTGGACCTAATGTTACAATGTGCTGAGTACAATGCACTTTCATGGTGAGCACAAAATGGCTGTGAAATTATTTTGTGTGACAGCATTTGTAGGTGTATTTTCATTTATATCTAATATGTGGAATAATTTATTACTTTTTTTTTTTCTCACGCCTTGCAGCTCCACATCAGAAGCACATCCCAGGATGGGTATGGATAGTTGCTGGTACACTCAACTTCCTGGCATACACACTGGGTTCGTAATACTCACACCATGTTTCCCAATTGGTGACTTTCCACATTTTGTACTTTGCTGTAACATTGATGTGTGATACATTTTAATACATTGAGGTTTCATTTCTACCTCTGCCACTGAGGTTATGTTTTCACCCCTGTCTGTCTGTCTGTCTGTCTGTCTCTGTGTACAGGATATCTCAAAAAGTTGTGGACGGACCTGGATAAAATTTTGTGGTCAGGTTCAGTGTGTGACAAGGATGAAATGATTAGATTTTGGTGAAGAACCGGATCCGGATATGATGATTTTAAAGTGAATCTTCACCATTGAGAGATGGGGTGAAACGGATATAGAGCACAATATCTCAAAACGTTGTGGATGGATTTGAACAAAATCTGGTGGACATGTTGGGCATGTCGCACAGCCAAATTTATTTGATTTTGGTGAAGATCTGGATACGAGAATTATTTAATTTTCAAAGTGATTCTTCACCATTGAGAGATTTGGCCAAATACAATATAGTGTTGTGGGCCGGGGTTCGGTGGTGATAAACGACCACTAGGTGGAGCAGTGGAGTCGTCTCGCACCCGGAATTTAGGTCGTGACTCGGATAAATCAGAGTTCACGGGTCCCTTAGCGGACCGTGGTCACCAATATTTTGACTGCGTGGAGTAGGGTTAATTGCCTAATTTCAATATACCTAAATACCCACGTCATCCAACTACTGGGGAAAACCACACCCTCGACCGACTTTGTCCGAATCGAGTCGCTATCACCGACTCGGATCCGGCGTAACTGAGCGGAGGTTACCAAAGCCACGCCGGACTAAATGAACAATTTACGGCACGAATGGCTTTACTAATCCTCAACACGCACTTTGCTAGTCCAATGGAGGAAAGCACAGAAAACGAGCTGGTACATTTAACGGGTTTATTTATAACAATAACCGGGGAGGGGGAGCACACAAAGAGCAGAGTTATCACGAATGAAGAAATGTAATGTACAAGCAAAGGAAAGCACTTACACAATTTCTACTTGCAGACAGGGCCCATGGACACACACACACACACACACACACACACACACACACACACACACACACACACACACACACACACACACACACACACACACACACACACACACACACACACACACACACACACGAATCTGGACCCGTGGGTCTTTAGTCAGTAGAGCCGGGCCGGGGTACCTGTCCCGCCTCATGCGGTCACACCGACCCAAACCACCATGGTGGGAATCAAACCCATGACCCGAAGTCCACAGCCCATGACCCTGGCTGCTCGGTCACCAGACTTGCCCTCCAAAGGACTGCAGACTGCTCCAACCACGACCACGACCGTCTGCAGAGCCCTCGTCGACAACCACTCAGCCACGACGACAGACCGCTCGGCAATTGCCGCAATCTCCTCTCTGCTGAACCCTTGTCGTGATAACCACTCTACTCTTCTGAGGTGGGAGGGGACTCTTCTCCTTGCCACTCCCCTCCTGATTGGATGAGGGGTTGTCTGACGACTCATGGTCAGCCTCCCGATTGGCTGGGGTGCGCGTGTGGTGCTCGCACTTCACTCATTGGCTGGTGGAAACGATCCGTTCCCTTCCTTGGAGCGGAGCCTCGACCCAAAGCGACAGAGGCTCCGCCCACGCCCTCAGCCAAAAACGCGTGGGCAATGGCGACTGGGTCGAGTGGGGGATGGTGGCGTTGGTGTTGACGTTGTTGTTGTTGTTGTTGTTGTAAAAACTCAACTAAAAAAATAACTCGCAGTGCGCACATGAAATTCCCATTAGACAGAAGGAGGGATTCTAACTACATATAAACACATACGTATCAAAATAACTGAACTACGGGGACTCTGACTGTCTGTGTGCACAAGGTTTCCAAATCCGTAACAATGGTGCTGTATAGCATGATATTTCAAAAACGTATTGGGCCTGATATGTTCTCGTGGATCAGGTATTGCGTGGCGGAGGTATGCGCTGTACCGAGTGCCCTTCTAGTTTTTCCGTTTTTTTTTTTTCCTCTCAAAGCCATTAAAAGAACAAGCAGAAATGGTTTGGCTCAAAAAATTATGATGATAACTTTTCACATTTTTAATTTGTTTTTAGTTTTCTTTTTATTGCATTAAGAATTTGGATAACTAGCAAAGAACCCATTCACTTCTATGATGTGTATTTTATTACAACTTGTAATACGAGGCTCCCACTATTTCACAGAATGTGAGTATATATATATATATATATATATATATATATATATATATATATATATATATATATATATATATATATATATATATCCTCACAATGCTTGTCACACTCAACATTTCTGCTTTGTTGTGTTTGTTGATATGAAAACATGTTCGACGTCCGCGAGTATAATTATTATTATTTAGTTTTTACCCCTAAAAGCTTCCCGTGTACTCCCTCAATACTACCTACCACCAGTTTTCCACTTATTTTGTCCAACATTTCAGGAGTGCATAAAAGTCAAACAAATGCACATGATAATTGCCCCACGACCTTGGTTTTCTATTTATGACTTTTAATGTTGGCTCTCACCAAGTGCTGCAATACGATACGTATTTACACCGAGAGAATTGGGGTCCTCCCCCACTCTGATCCCCCAAGGCTATGAATTTATTTTAACCCATAAAACTTTCACCTGCAAACCCTGAGTACAACCACCAGTTTTCAGTGCATTCCATCGAGCAATTTAGGAATGCATAGCAGACAAGCAAACACACTTCTCAAATTAGAGAGTTCATAGAACACGATACCCCACGTGATGTTCAAGTATTTGCTTCAATTTTAATAAAACAAGTAAAAAAGACATAAAATGTCTTGGCACCCGTGTTGTTGTTTTTGTTGTTATTTTGCTGCATGGAGATAAAGGGTAACTCCATTTTTATGTGCAATTAAAATGGCCGCCAGTCGGCCATCTTTGACCCAGATCGCAAAATATAGCGAGGTGCACGTGCACACCATCATGTACTGTGCTTGTGCCAAGGTGGAGTAAAATCGGACCATGCGTGTCTGAGAAATGGTTAGGGACACATTTAAGTAACAAAATGGCCTCCAGTCAGCCATCTTGAATGTGATCTCAATAAAAAATTGCTTGCCAATGTAAGCCATCATTCATTATCTGGGTGCCAAGTTTGAATCAGATCGGTAAATGCATGTCCAAGAAATGGTTGAGGACGTGTTCGACACCGGGTTTTTTGGGGGGTTTTTTTCCAACTAAAATGGCCGCCAGTTGGCAGTCTTGGATCTGATGTCGAAAAATAATGGCATGCATATATATATATATATATATATATATATATATATATATATACACACACACACAACATAATGTGTTGTCTTTTTGCCAAGTACGAATAAAATCGGTCCAAAGATGTACGAGATATGGTTGCAGACGCACGCACGGACATAAAAATCGAGACTTCGGACTAAGTCCAACGGATTATATTTTGCTAATAATAGCAAATCAAGACGATAATAAATATCCCCGTGGGGGACTGGCAGTTATTTCCCAACAGGGAGGGTGAAAACGAGGGATTAGAGGGAAAAAGGGCACAATTGGGGAGCACAGCTTGTGTTCATGGCATGGTCCTTATGTTTCATGAAGTTTGGTTTGCATCTGGCCTTTGGTTTCTGGTTAGATTTTAATATTAATTACCTGAATTTAGGTGAAACCCCCCTTTCAGCCTCTTATAGGGGGGCAGATCCAGATGGGGAGTACAACCCCATGATACCTTACTGTCCTGATGCATTGTACCACATTTGGTCCATATCGCTTGGTTAGTTGAGAATATGTTTAAGTGAAAATAACCGATTTTGGGGTGGGGGGCCTGCAGCTCCCCTTTCTGGGGGAGATATGGCCATGAGGAGCACAACTTAAGGTTAGGGAATTGGCTCGATGCCTCGTGGTGAGTTTGGTCTGGATCTGTCTGGCGGTTTCTCAGAAGATTTTTGAACAAAATACTAATATTTGTGGCAAAACCCCTCTTTTATCCCCTTTATCAGGGGGTACATCTGAATGCGCAATGCCATTGTTGTCCCATGAGACATTGTTGTCCTGATGCATCATACCAAATTTGGTCCATATCGGTCGGGTAGTTTGGGAGGAGATGTTTTCGTCAAATGTTAAAGGAAGCCGGACACTGGGACCCACTCTATGAGCTTATTTCGGAGCAATAACCAAATAATAAGACATCCAAAATTCATTGGAAGCCTAAATGAGATGCACTACATGGCCAAAAGTATGTGGACAGCTGCTCGGCAACATCTCATTCCAAAATCATGGGCATTCATATGGAGTTGGTCCTCCCTTTGCTGCTATAACAGCCTCCACTCTTCTGGGAAAGCTTTCTACTAGACGTTGGGACATTGCTGCGGCGATTTGCTTCCATTCAGCCACAAGAGCATGAGTGAGGCCGCCGTATCCTCGCCGTAGAGCAAATGTGACTTAGGCCTTAACGCGAGTGAAGAATGAGGAAATAATTGTTCAGAATGCGAAAGGTTCGAAGAAGATGGCGAGCGGAAGACTGGCCTTTTACCCGCATATGGAAAAGGAACTTGTGGAGTTTAAACAGATACGTGCTCGCGGACTGGAAATGGATTTAGTATTTGTTTTCGAGGTATGGGCACTTAAAATTGCAATGATGTAAAAACTGACATCTATGTAGCCAATCTGAAGAACATTTACCATTATTAGCGCATGTCATGGATTATTGAATACATCTAAGCGCACATATGGAAAATACGAGCATATGCGTTCCACGAAATCGAAAAGCAGATGTATGCGCTTATTTGCCGCATTCTACTGTGTCTGTCGTGACATATGGCACTAGGAAAACAATTGAGGAGAAGAATAAATGCATTTTAAGTTGTGGCGCTACAAGTGGGTATTACAGATTAGCTGGCAGGGTAGAGTTGGCAACAAAGGGTGGGAGAGAAACCAACATTGCTGAGTTGCAGAGCAAAGAGTAAGTTGGCTTTATTTGGGCATGCAACAAGAGGGATCCTATGGCAAAATGTTTGTCCAACATCAGGGAAGGGGGCATTGAAGGAAAACGAGCAACGGGTACACCCACAAGAATGTGGATGTATGATATAACGGAACGTTATGACGTCAACGATAATGGGCAACGAGAATAATAGAGATCCATGATGAGCAACCTTCGGATCGAATGCGCTACTCAAAAAGAAAAAAATAAAATAAATAAATTGTATCCCCCTTTTTTTCCCAGGAACATGCTACATTTAATATTCTGGGGAAAGAGGCACATATTGCTTTGTTTAACCCCAAATGAGAGCTAATTTATCGTCTTTACTTTACTCATTGTCCACCCCTCTCGATGCTCAGATGGTGTGGATGGAAAACAGGCACGCCGCACAGGCTCCAGCTCACCACTCGGTGAGCTATTTGACCATGGCCTCGATAGTTGGGCATGCCTTTTCTTCGCAAGCACCATCTATTCGATCTTCGGGCGAGGCACGACGGGAGTTGAAGTTGTCACTATGCATTTCCTTTTCTGGCTTGTCCTTTTGTCCTTCATATTGTCCCACTGGGAAAAGTACAACACTGGTGTGCTCTTCCTGCCCTGGGGTTACGACATCAGCCAAGTGGTACGCATTAGCAACTTTTATGTTTTTTGTTGCATGCACAATTTATGATTGCACTCTGACATTAAAAAAAAAAAAGTTCCCTTACAAGGAACGTGTTGCCACTCTGACACAGATCAAACACCTGGCTACTTTTATTTTTATTTCAAGTTTGTAGTTTGTTTTACAGAAACCACACAAACCTTCAGTCCAAAATTGTGTGTGCACGTGCGTGTATTTCGGTGATTGATCTGACATTGTTTGTTTGTTTCCAGACTGTATCCATCGTGTACTTTGTGACGGCAGTGGTAGGCGTGGAGTCGTGGTACAAACCTCTTCCATTTGGATTTGGATACCGTGAACTCTTTATTGGCATGCTGACATGTAAGCCTTCAATTTGACTACTTGATTCATGATAATGGTTGCACATGTAAGAAATCGACAGTTGTGTGAAATTTTCTATCAACCCATTGGAATTCTACAGAGGGTGGAATTGTTTGTACTTCTCATTGTTGTGCTGATGCGTTATGTCAAAGTGAGGTTGTATTAGATTTACCAACGCATTACACATCGGGTGATTCCATCACCCCCCCCCCCCTTACATTGATGCTCACACACACAGTTGGAGGTAGTTACATTTTTTTTTTTTTACTGTGAGTAAACTGGCATATGCAATCCTGACAACTCAACTCCCTCCCGCCCCTTCCCCCTCACCGAAAGTCCTCACACCCCACCCCAAAGCCTCAACCTCCCCTTCCACATCTGTCCCATCTTTACTCTCCCCTTCCTCCTTTTCAACCCCAACTCTGTTCTCATCTCCTCACACTCCTCCCACTCAAAAAAGCAAATGGACATTCCCACATTGAAACGGCAGAGTATTTAAAGATTTCCCCTCCCCTATCATGCTGTCACCGACTTCACAGAAACCCATCAGTCACCTGTCCAACTAACAATCCTGCAAGATATGTGGAAACCCTGTTACATCGCAACTCTAAAGTGACCGTGAGCAGGCTAATTGTGCCATTAAGCGACCCAAAACCAATTTTATTCTTCCTGACTCGTATACTGTACACACATCTACCAAAAGTAAATAATAACGAATGCTTTCTTTCACGTCGCGAGGTTCCCAAAAGTCCTCAACAAATACCTCTGTAATGATGTCGGTTTTATGGTCCATGATCGAGTTGTGGAAGAGAAAATAATTGGAAATACAGTAAACCCTCCAATATCTCAACCTATTGTGTTCCGATTCCATTATCGCTGTATTGATTTCAGCCAATCAGTTTTTGAGCTGAGATGAGTCTTTGTTTGTATCCGCGTGTACGATTACCTCCCATTACGACCTTTTCTTTCCCGTGCACTGCTACTTGTAGCAATCAGACCTGCATGCAGGAACGAGACTAAATTTAACAAGTAGCGGTACATTCAAAGTATAACGCCGCAATGCCAAATAAATCAATAAATCCTCGGGGGCGCCCAGCGATGCCGCCTTGCAGCACATGGAGACAGAATTGGGAGGGAGCAGTGTACAATAATTGATTAATTGATAAATTGCATAATTAAAATAAATAATAATTGTAAAATAATTTCTTCATTGGCTAATAGCATACCTAAACCACCTCCATTTCAACCGAATCTGTAACTTTTTGAAAATTAAGTAATTAATCGAAATTTTTTTTTATAATTAATTGATTCATCAATAAATCAGAAATACCCTTAATAGCCAAATCGCTTGTTTACTTGCAATGTCCAAATATCAGCTTCCTTGCTCAAAAAGTGCCTGAGATATTGCCCATATGAGAGATAAAATAAATCGATAATAATTAAGTCATTGATCAATTGATTGATTAATCAAAAAGAAAATACTGTTTATGCCAAAGCATATCTTCACTTTTGTCTCCAAATTTCAGCTTCCTCGATCAAAGGATGGCTGCGATAATGCCCGGACAAACAAACAAAGAGTAAAAACTGAGTACTCCATTCCTTCGCCCCCCCGGCAATGACGTCATGCGTCGCCTGGACATGGAATTGAGAAGGAGCGGTGTACAATAATGAATTGTCATCGAACAGGAAATGACATTCGGAGATCATGTAATACGAGACCTAGAAGATCTAGTAGACGCACAACAGTTAATTCATTATGGCACCCAAATTTAAAGCGATGGACTAAATTAACCATGCCAAAAGGCTGAGACAGGTTATGATATTGTGTGAAGAAATCGATTTGTTAGATATGTCGGCAAGAAGTGAAAGTGCGGAATCTGTGGGCTGCCATTACCGGATCAATGAATCGACTGTGTGTAAACGTGAGTCGAATATCCGTTGAAGTGCGTTTCTTGCTCCGCAAAGTGCAAAAGGCTCATTCCAGTCCCGTGATCATCGTTGTATGGACGGAAAAAGCGCTTAATGTTTGGATCGAGGACCAAACAGGAAAAAATGACTGAGTACACCGGTGTATGATACAACCCATTGTGGATTTACTGGCATTTTGAGTGGACCAGTGAACGAAAGAAACGGTTGCAGATTTACTAAGGTTTTCATGGGGAACTTGGGGCTGAAGGCTCCAGTTGAACCTTGACTCGTGAAACTAACCAAGGCGAAGGAAGGGATTTATGTTGTACAAGGTTTTTAGCACCGAAGAGATGGGATTATTTTGGAAGAGGGTGCCATATCGTTCCTTCCTGTCCAAGCAGGATCATTTTACCATTCTTCGTCGTGCTTCCAATGATCCAACAGCCATGGCAAGTTCTGCATCCATATCTCTCTAATCTCCACCCTCCTCTCGATAACAGCATCATCATCATCCCAAGCCAAGTCTTGTGTTTTATATTTACGGCAGAGTGCAGTGAGAACAAGTACGTAATCTGTTTACCCTCACCCACCTTGGTGTTTTGAAATGAATTTAAAAGGTCATAGTCTTGTGTTTTTGTTGAATTACCCTCGCCGAATGAGAGGGTATTGTGTTTGGGTGTTTGTTTATTTGTTACCCTCGCCAAAGGAGAGGGTATTGTGTTCGGGTCTGTCTGTCTTTGCTTGGTGGAAAAATAATTTATAAATAAATAAAAAAACACCCCTCTTCCCATTGGCCCTTGGTTTCCACGATTGCGGTTTTAACTCTCGCGACATTTTCCAGGATCCTAGCCCCCACGATATTGGAGGGTTTACTATAACTAGTAAGTGCCCGTAAAAAAAAAAAAACTTTCAAACCGCGAGCAAGAAACAACAACTACACAGGCCGTTTCTTCGCTCTCGCATGCCCGTACGTGCGTGGCCCGGAAGTTCGCATATCGCAGTTACAATTATTCACAATTTAGTTTTAATAGCCAATTATTCAATTGGCGCCAACGTATTTTGCCTTTTCGCAATGTCGCCGCAAGGAAAAACAGAGAAGAGAAGAGAGAGAGAAAAAAAAAACCTATGTGCAAAAAAAAAAAAAAATTTCTTCCGTCCTGCTTCGGAGCATACCAGCTCACTCTGATGTAACCGAAATTTATGCACCGTCTAATATGAAAACGATCATAAATTGGGGCATTGTGTTTATCTATAAATGTGCATCAGAAATCGAGAAATTATTAGAATACACGACGTCATCACTCTCCGGAAGTCTGTACGTTGTAACCCGTAATAGGGAACGCAGCTGAGGATCTCTTCCCCATCGGCCACGCCCACGCAGCAACGTGTCCTGTCATTGGTTGGTAAATAAATGGCCATAACTTGGGAAGCACTTGTCCGATCAATATCAAACCTTGAAAAGGCACATCCTCAGGTCTCCAGCAATATACCTGGCAAGTTTCAATTAGATCGGACCAGAGGTTGTTGAGAAACAGCGGTCACACACACACACACACACACACACACACACACACACACACACACACACACACACACACACACACACACACACACACACACATTGCTGTAATTATAGATAGATAGCAATGACCTGCATAACCTCTGGTAAAAGCTCTGCTTGAGAGAATGCCACGTAGTAGTTTGGGGCGGTGTATAAACAACAGACTGTGCATCGATCGCTGAGGCCGACATCCATAAGGCCCATGATGCCCATCAGCTTTAACTATAACTTTCGTCATTTTACACTGAAGGGAGAACTTGTAGGGAGGGCATAGCGATTGTAAATATGAGAGCTCCGAAGATGTCTTTGACGTCGCGTTGTGGTCAGCACCAACATAGCAGCCGTCGTGTATAAATTACCTTCACAATTTCTTCCTTCAACCTTCCATTCCCTAATCTTACATAAATTTCAAAAATCTATCAAAAAAATAATAATTTTCCATGTATCCTTTCTATCTGTACACCTCCCGTAACCACGTGTCTCTCGACCCTCTTCCTGATCATTTTCAGCGACCCAGCAGCTTCATTCTGAGTTTGCCGTTCCAAATTCACCATACACCTCCACGATTTCACTTCGACCTTCCCTTTTCCGAATGTTATGCAATCCATATTTAAAAATAATTAAATTCACTTTTGGCGATACACCTCTCACAGCCACGTGCTTCTCCCGTAACCACGCGATCTGTTTCCATCCTCTGTGTTTACCGATCCAAATTCACCATTCACCTCACCTTTTTTTCTACAACCTTTCCATTACCTAATCTCGTAAAAATGCTCTCAAAATCTTCTTCCTCTTTCGGCTTGCTCCCGTTAGGGGTCGCCACAGCGGACCAACTGTTGTTGTCCGCATAATGATTTGGCATAGGTTTTTACGCCGGATGCCCTTCCTGACGCAACCCTGGTCGCCTCTTACGACACACAGGGATATGGTACACCTATTCTAACCGGGGCATACACCGGGCCCAGTACAACTGGTGCTCATTTCGCCGACCTCGGAAGGATGGCAGGCTGAGTCAACCCCCTGGTGTTTTCGACTTGGTTTATATATATATATATATATATATATATATATATATATATATATATATATATATATATATATATATATATATATATATACACACACATATATATATATATATATTTATATATATATATATATATATATATATATATATATATATATATATATATATATATGTATATATATACATATATATACATATATACACACATATATATATTTATATATATATAAATATACATATACATACATATATTAATTCAGTGTCCCAACGGGGCTTGAACTCAGGACCTCTTGGGTCCCAAGCCACTGCCCTTACCACTGCGCCAACACCAGGCTTTAAATAATTAGGCTCTCAAAATATAATAATAATAATTATTATAATATAAACGAGCTCTTGTAATGCTTCATCGTCCTCTTTCACACGTGTGGTTCTCATTACTATATCATAATTCACTACTCTTCTTCTATTTCAACAGACTGCTCTCAATTCGACCTTTCCTTCATACCTTGCCGAAAAAATCCAACTGTTACAACGTTTCTTGTCTCCATTCTCTTAATTGGCCTTTATTGCATCCCTCAATAAATGTCTTGAATCGCATTTCTGACCAACAAATTAAAAAACCCAGCTTGCTATGCTTGTTCGCTTTCCAGAAACCATTCTTTTTTTTTCCAACTTCAATGCCAATTCACCCCTCTCACCCTTCCCTCTCAAAGCAACCATCACACTCTTCTCCCTCCGAGCTTCCCTCCCACATTTCTCAAAAACTCCCCCCTCACCTTTCTCCCTCAATTCTCCCCAGTCACCCTTCTCCCACCCTTCTCAAAGTTGCCCCCCCCATCACATCCACAAAGCTGCCTCCTTCCCCTGCCCTCTCACCTCCATCTCCTCACGACACCACCTTAAATCCTCAACTGCCTTCTGCCCCTTCGACTCCTCATCCGGTCCCCTTCCCTAGCTATTCTGCAATCCCCCATACTCTTTCAACAATTCTCCTTACCTCCTACCCTCCCCCTCCTATCCCATCCCCCTCCTATCCCATCCCCCTCCCATCCCATCCTCTGCACCCAAAGCCTCCTCGCCTCCCTCTTCATTAACAGTGTGGACCTCAAATATACGGGTCCTTCACTCAAAACTTAGTTCTTTTCATACAGGTTGCCACTGACAAACCAGACATAATCTGCCAAACAGAAACTTTCCTCCCTCAAGACGTCTCTGACTCCCAAGTATCTCTCCCTGGTTACTCCCTCTTACGGTATGACAGACCTGAGCCTCGTCCTGGTGGAGGAGTTGCTCTCTTCATCAAAGACTCTATTCCTCACTCTCCATGCACTGCTCTCACTCCCTCACACCCCCAGGAATACCTCTGGCTACGGCTTCCCCTCCACTCCCACCTCATGTTTATATGTGTACTGTACCGTCCACGAAACAGGAATGACTCCATTTACACCTCACTATCCAACAACATGGACCAACTTCTATCCTCTCATCCGAACTCTCTCTTCCTCATATGTGGTGACTTCAATTGTCATCATGCCAGTTGGCTGGGTGTGGGCACCTCTCACCTGCCATGGAACTTCAGAAAAAGACTTATGCGACTCATTGGGACTGACTCAATCGGTCAACTTCCTGATCCGGATCTCAACCAACGATACTCCATCCCTTCTGGATCTGATTTTGACAAATTTCCCTGAAAATATCTGCTGTTCTTCCTTCGCTCCAATTGGTTCTTTTGACCACGTACTTGTCAGAGTGGACATCTCTCTGGCTGTTTTCCGAGAACCACCTCAGCACCGTCGAGTCTGGCATTTCACTCAATCTGACTGGCAGGGTCTCCAAGCAGCCATAAAACTTCGAGACTGGTCTCCCATCGATACTTTCTCCAACATCAACTCATCCTGGGAATTCTTTCAAAAAAACTTGCTCTCTCTTGCTGTATCCAAGCCGGGCAGACCTTGTATTCAACTGGGCTCCAATTCTTTTGTACACTATTTCTGAACTTCTCACAACCTACAAGGTCCTTGTCTATAGCTCAATGGAATACTGTTCTTCCAAATGGGCCAGTCCCCCCTCATCTCTCTCTGTCTCTGTCTCTGTCTCTGTCTCTGTCTCTGTGTGTGTGTGTGTGTGTGTGTGTGTGTGTGTGTGTGTGTGTGTGTGTGTGTGTGTGTGTGTGTGTGTGTGTGTCTCTCTGTCTTGCACAGATTTATCCCTCTCCACTTCAGTTGTCCGACCCTTCCTCCCACCCATGGTTCACTGAAGCTTGTGGCGAGGCAGTTGTCCTGAAACAACTTGCCTTTGCCTCATGGAAAGCAAACCCAACTGAATGTAATCGCAGTTCCTTCCATAAAGCTTGGAACAAGTGTATATCTACCCTCAGGAGAGCCAGAAAACAACATCTTTCTGAGCTCAAGTCTGAACTCTCAAATCTCTCTCCCTCCTCAAAATCCTGGTGGCGTCTAATCAAATCTGTTAATGGTGTATGTTCCCTCTCCACCCCCTCCCCTACCTCAAATGGCCTTACTGCTGATACCGCACGTGAAAAGGCTGAATGCCTAAACTCGGTGTTTGCATCTAAATCTTGAGTACGAAACCCATCACTTTCTCTACCCACCTTACCCAGTCGCACCCAACTGTCCCTGGACTCTGTGTATTTCTCTTTTGACAAACTGGAGATTTTGCTGTCAAACATCGACTCAGATTCCGCAACCGGTCCAGATGGCATCAGCCCACGTGTCCTCAAAGCCTGCTCTTCTGCTCTTGCTCACCCTCTCTCTGTTCCTTTCACCCTCTCATTTGCTCAAGGTCATCTGCCATCTGCTTGGAAATCAGCAAACATTACCACCCTGCACAAAAAGGTGCAAAAACAGATCCCTGCAACGACAGACCAATCAGCCTTCTCCCAATCATCAGCAAGGTTATGGAATCCATCATCGCTTCAGACATTAAATCCTTCCTCTTCCACAATGGCTTGATTTCCCTCCTCTGCAATCCCCTACAATCCTTCCACAATCGGATCCTCAATTTGGTTTCAGACCAGGTCACTCTACCCTGGATATGTTGCTTCTGCTCTCCCAACAATGGATGGAGGTACTCGATGCCGGACATGAAATCAGACCCATATCCTGAGACATATCACATGCTTTTGACACGGTCTGGCACCCTGCCCTTCTCACCAAACTCTCTTCCCATGGTATTCAAGGCCATATCCACTCATGACTCGCAGACTTCCTCTCCTGTCGCAGTCAACGTGTGGCCCTAAATGCAGTTCTTTCATCCCCTCTTCCTGTCCAGGCTGGAGTTCCTCAAGGTGGCGTTCTGGGCCCTGTTCTTTTTCTGGTTTTCGTCAATGATATCTCCGACTTTCTGAAAAATCCTCTTCATCTCTTTTCCGACGACTCCACCCTCTACCGTACCATCTGTCATCCCTCAGACCGGCAAGCAGCAGCTGCTTCACTCTCTGCAAATCTGGATAAAATCACAAACTGGTCCAAAACGTGGAACATGTCTTTCAATCCGGACAAATCTCACACTCTCACTATGTCTCTTCGAAAGGACCGTTTGGAACCCCCCCCCCCCATCTACTTTCTAAACAATCCTCTGTAAGAAGTCCATTCATTCAAGCTTCTGGGTCTCACTCTCTGCCATGATCTTTCCTGGGAAAGCTACATTTTCAACCTGGTCTCCAAAGCCAGTTGCCGACTGGGAATCCTCCGTCGTGCAAAGTCCTTCCTCGGCCCACCTGAGCTCCTGACCACATGCAAAGCTTTTGTCTGCAGCCTGATGGAGTACTGCTCTCCCCTCTCGGCTAGTGCTCCATTCTCTCACCTTTCTTGGCTTCATGCTGTGGAAACCAAGGCATTTCAGATCATTGGTATCTCCCACGATGGGGCTGATTCTTTGGGCCTCTCACTCTCTCATCGCAGGCAGGTCGGTGGTCTTTCTGTCTTCTACCGTCTCCTCTCAGGTCTCGCCCCTCCTTGCTCTGTCTGCAATATGTCCCCCCCACAGTGTGCTCAAGGTCCGCCAACAACCCCATTGTAGTTAAACTACCAAAATAACGAATCACTGCTCACCTTCACTCTTTCATTCCTCTTTTTTCTGCCTTTGGAATAAACTCCCTCACTCTGTTCAATCCCATTCTTCCCTCCAGGCCTTCAAAACAGCTGTTCACCACCTCTTATCGTCCCCCATCCAAATCCTCGATCTTTTCTACCCCCGTTAATCCACCCCAAACCCACCTCCTTCAAATTCCCTGCTTTCCTTCCTGAAAGTCCCTGTAATGTGCTTCTTGTATACCCCATGTTCCCTGCCCATCCCTCTCCCTTCCACAGATCTCCTCATGTCTCTGTTCCCCACTGTTTTTTTTCCTTCCCCTCTTGTCTCACGCCCCCTTGCTGTGCGATGTGTTTGAGCTCTCATATGAGCCTCGACACGGTATACAAAAAAAAAATCTATATCTTGTTTGTGGCATCAGGCGAACTGTTCAACCAATGGGTGGATCTCTGATGCATGCACAGCTCCTTTTATGGTATCGATTATTTGCAGAATTAGAATGATAAACTCGGCCAAATTTCTGAAAAAGTTTAACAAAAGGGCATTTTATTTTTTGTATAAGTTGTATCCATTGTTTCTAACCTCATGCAGGTGTGCAGATTATGAACAAAATAGGATGCCAAGCTGAAATATTGATTTTATTATTATTATTATTATTTTTTTTTCTTGACCCACAAAATTGAAAAACAAAATGACCACCAAAACCACAAAGTATCGCTGACCAACAAAACATGTTCAACTGTAACACTGAAAGTGTTGGTGATTGCTTTAAAATTTAAAGATATCTAAATGTTCACAAAGTGACCTGACAATCTACTTGACAAATATACAAATATATATATATATATATATATATATATATATATATATATATATATATATATATATATATATATATATATATATGTACATACAAGCTGGTAGGCGACGAGGGATTTGCGAGGATCGAAGCACTGGATACGATGCTTTTCATTCTGACTGATCCACCGACGAAGATTCATTGCCAAGACGTATTGGTTCACATATAGTCCGGGAGCCAACCTGTGTACGAGGCTGTTTTAGGGTTGGACCTTACAGCCTCTGCTATAAAATTTTACACCCCCAGGATGTTTAGATATATGTTTGCAGTTCATGAAAACCAATGTTGGCAATTCATAAGCTCTTGCGAAAAATTTTGGCGGCCGTTTTTGTTTGAGGAAGATTTGAAAAATTTGATAAAACAGCAATTGTCAATAAAATTTCTAAAAAAATTAAAAAATCACATTCATGAAAAATAAATGTGAACTAAATGTAAGAATTCAATCAGTGCATTGTAAAATGACAAAAAAAAATTGCCTTTGTGAAAGTAAACCTCGTAAAAGTACATAATTTTGTGAAAAATGCCTTAAAAATAACGTTTTTTGAAGATGGCCTTTAGAACTTTTCTTATCATAGGCAGATGCTGCATTAGAATACTAATTTCTCTTAATGTGATATGAACATGGTATCCATGGCTAATTAAAACAGCAAATTTGATTGAGTTCTATCAATTTTTAAAGAGAAAATTAACATTTTTGTCAACCAAAGTTACCCCTACCCCCAAAATCCTCTTACTCTATTGAACACAGTTCGGTTAAGGTTTGCTGGATCCAGGTTGGGTACTTCACAGTTCACTCTTCCAAAGGAAAATTCAATGGTGTTTGGAGTGACATGGCCCTGGAGCAGACATACAACAATGAAGGGAAGACATCTCTGTTCAAACGCATATCTCAGGCACCAGCTGCTCGAGATAAATATGTGAAGACAGCACCATTTCTCACAGCTGTATCAGAGAACATAAAGTCTATGGCTAATCTAGGCCAACAGGAATCTACTCATCATGGAGAAACACAGAAGCAGGCAACAGAAGAACATATGCATGTTGAGGAGATCAAGAAAGTGATATGCCAGCAGATGATAAACCCATTCCAGTGTAACAACCAAGTGGATCTGCTCAATAGAGCAACTGGTGAGAAGGATGCTTCAAAAGACTTGGTCCATGCTCAAGCTAAGGGCATGGAAGCCATTATGAAAGCAGAAGAGGTGGTCTCTATTAAGATTGAACCACTGAAGCTGGTAACTTTCTCCTCACAGAAGAAATCAAAACCATCAAGGAAACAGAGTTTAATCAGGATCTATCAAGATGAGACTGCAACTACACGTGTGTTGTGTTTCTATCGAGATGCCGACCCAGTCACAAGACAGATTGCATTTTCCCATGAGTGGACAGACTATCCATCATCCCTGTTTGAGGTTGATCCACGCTTTGCACAGGGGGTTGTAATGCGCAAAGGCAACGAGTCTGATTTTGTGGCAGTGCTAATTGCTGAAGCTGAGCAGGATGTTGTTTTACAGCTGCCATCATTACCACAGAGTGACCTATACACAGTTTATCTGGTAGACACAATGGCATTTGTAAATTAATACCAAAAAATGGGTGCGAAAACATTTGGTGAACTTCCCCAGCTGTATCTTCGCAAGCAGGTGTATCCTGCAGTTGAAACCTGAAATGTGCAACTGTGTCAACATCATTGGTGATCAGTATGATTTTGATGATACCCATACTTTGAAGGGTGATGAGCAGCAGAGGAGAAACCAGACAGACCAGGCAAGACAATTCTCACCATCCAAGAGTCTAGAAATTCCGGACTGGAATTTACTCATGAAGAATCCAAGAAATAAAGGAAATCTTCAGAACTTCATTGGCACTTCCCTTTGTGAGAGTCCTGAAGCTATTCCGGATGGAGTGACCATCATTCTTGGTAGTATGATGGAAAACAAAGGTCACACTCTTTCCATCACATCAGCATCAAGTTCAGTTCTGGACTTACCTTGTGAAGAACATGAAGAGGCAGACACAAGGATTATTGCTCATCTTGCGTATTGTGTGGAATATCTTGATCACCATCGAGCTGTTGTGCATGCAACAGATACAGACATAATTATGCTGTGTATATATCACTTCTGCTGCTTGAACACATTGCAAGAACTCTGGATACAACGGCAGAATCAATACCTACCTATTCATGAGCTGGTAGAAGTGTTGAGCAAGAAGTACCAGAAAATCCTCTTGATGTCGCAGCTACACTTCTGTGCACATATGTGTTGTGTGGATGTGACACAGTGAGCTACCCATTCAGAAGGGGAAAAGAAGAGGTCAGGTCAGGTATGGGAGCATGTGCCAGAACAGCGCGTCGCTGCGTCCACTTTCCGCCGGTACTCCAGGGGCCTCCGTCTGGCCATCCCCCAGGCAGATGCCAGGCCCATCCCCATCTCCTTGAGATGATGGTCAACCTGCTGCAACCATGAGGCACGTGGTCGGCCCACTGGCCTCCCACTCATGAGACTCCCTCGCTGAGAGAATCTGGTGAGCAGGATCAGCGTCAGGAAAACGAGCCACATGTCCATACAGCCGCAGCTGACGCTCACGGACTATGCAGGTAACAAATCTCATCCGAGTCTCTCTCAGCAACCGCTCGTTGGACACAAAATCCGACCAGCGATAGCCAAGGATTCTCCGAAGAGACCTGGTACCAAAGGAATTAAGTCTCCGTCTCAGATCCTTGGTCAAAGTCAAAGTCTCGCACCCATAGAGCAAGACTGGAAGTACCAAGGACCTGAAGACTCAGACTTTCGTCCTCCCGCACAGGTACCGGCAGCGCCACACCCCATGATCCAGTGAATCCATGACTCCCCAGGCCCGACCCAGACGTCTATTGACCTCCGGCTCACAACCTGCGGAGACATGAATATCACTGCCAAGGTAAGTGAATCTCTCCACGACCTCAACATCCTCACCACAAACAGACACAGACAGGACAGCAGCATCCAAGATGTCACCGAAAGCCTGGATCTTAGTTTTGACCCAAGAAATCCGTAATCCCAACGGCTCCGACTCCTCATTCAGCACCCCGAGGGCCCCCAAGAGGATGTCTAAAGTCTCCGCAAAGATGACTGCATCATCTGCAAAATCAAGGTCTGAGATCTTGACATTGCCAAACGATGCACGGCAACTTGATCTCTCCGACATCCTCCCTAGAATCCAGTCCATACAAGTGCTGAAAAGTGTGGGGGCAAGTACACATCCCTGACGAACTCCAGTAACAACTGGAAATAAGTCAGAGATGGTACCACCACACTTCACAGCACTCTCAGTACCAGAGTAGAGTTCAGACATCAGATCGATCAGTTTCGGTGGCACCCCACGAAGACCAAGAATCCTCCAGAGGACATCCCGATTCACTGAATCGAACGCTTTACAGAGATCAACATAGGCTGCAAGCAGCCCCTGCCGAAACTCTCGTCTGTGTTCGGTGAGGACACGAAGTGCAAGGATACGGTCAATCGTTGACCTCTTTGGTGTAAAGCCTGACTGCTCTGGACGCTGGTGCTCAAGCAGATGGTGGCGAACCCTATCAAGAATTATCCGAGCAAAGACCTTGCCCGGCACTGAGAGCAGCGTCACCCCTCGGTAGTTTTTGCAGTCTTGGCGATCACCCTTCCCTTTCCAGAGAGGGACAACAAGGCCCCTCTTCCAGTCAGTTGGGATGATGCCTGTGTTCCTGTGAAAAGAAGAGCGGCACAGGTTTCTCTGGGACTGATAGGAAACCTTCCCCACCTTGTTGATTTTGGAAGAGATAGTGAAATGGCAGCAACAGAATGTGTCATTGATGAGGCCAGAGTATACTGGACTGCTCTGCATGGCCAAAAAGGGTTCAGCTGTTTGGATACCCTCAGGCAGCATATGTTTGTCTCTTCAAAATTAGACCTTCGGTCACTGCCAGCAACAGAAGATGCGTTTTACTTCCTTGTTTTAAGAGCATTGTATCAATTGCTTCTGTATAGACGTGCACATCTCAGTGACCGAGCACTTCCCCCAGCCACAACATTTGGCAGAACCCTTATCAATGGAAAACTGGTCCCAATTCTCATGTCTAAGCCAGCCAAGCCAAACATAGACAAAACGGTGTCTTGCATGTGCAAATTATCCAAATGTCTGAAACGATGTTCATGCAAAAAGGCTGCTGTGCCTTGCTGAGTGACATGCATATGCCTTGGTCAGAGAGGTTCATGTGGTGGAGTTGTTTCAGAGAGTGACTCTTCCTCTGAAGAGGATGTTTCATGTCACAATATTGTGTTAATCCATTTCTAATTTTATCTTCCTTAAAACCATGGCATGTAAAAGTATGTTCTTGTTCCTGACCCCATTGATAGTCAAGCATTTCTGAGTTACATAAATCTTTTGTTGTTTGACATATAACCTTGTCAATTGAAGGTAGGTTAAATCTACACCAATTGTGATATAGGAAATGAACTCCTCTTTAATATGAGGGGTCATTTGTGTATATAGGTTTAGTGGTTATGATTTTAGGACAATATGAATTACCCCTACCCCCATCCTACATCTTCGCTTTTGCCAACATTTTGTTATCAGAGGGGGCTCGCAAAAGTGTTGACTGTGTTGTTGCGCAAGAGTTTCACCATTGCCAACATTGGTTTTCATATACTCAAAGGGTGTCTCTTTATGAAAATCAACACAAAAATTTTATAGCAGACCGGGCAATTTTTTTTTAATTTTGATCGGTTGGCTCCCGGACTAATACAATTGTTCCTCTGCCTGGCAAGATTTTTATATTGCGTATTTTGCCAACTGGCACTCCTCATAAAAAATGACGGTAAATAGACACCCTATTTTTGAAGGACTACAATTTGAAAAATAATCTGTTTGCTGGTTTGTGCAGTGGAGCCTCGCATTGTAGACACACACACACACACACACACACACACACACACACACACACACACACACACACAGACACAGACACACACACACACACACACACACACACACACACACACACACACACACACACACACACACACACACACACACACACACACACACACACACACACACACACACACACACACACACACACACACACACGCGCGCGCAAAACCTGATAAACTTCTCTCAATACTCTTGTTTGACCACACCTCCTGAGCCACACAATATTTTTCATAAGCCACGCCCACTTTCCGACACCACTCCCACTTTTCATCAACCACGTCCACTTTCCCTCAGCTCCGCCCACTTTCCTAAGCCCCTCAAAATATGACGGTGAATAGACACCCGATTTTTGAAGGACTACCATTTGAAAAATAAAACCTCAATCAAAAATCGGCTCGAGTGAAATTTTCTAAATATCTCGAAGTGTTTAATTCCAAAGTCTCGTTTCTCTACATTCAAAACTGAAGGACAAGTATTGAAAATACTGTACGCGGTTTTTCGGCCGCTGTACAGCAATGGGTGGTTGCTAGGCAACGGAATTCAAACTCGCATATTCCCAACAAATACTGCACATGTTGGCAAAGTTTCATCGAAATCGGTTCACTGGTTTGTGCTGTGGAGCCTCGCGGTGCGCACACACGCGCGCACACACGCGCACACACGCGCACACACCGACAATAAGGGATATATAGCGAATCCAATAATTGGAGGTGGTGTGTGGGTCGTGGAATCGTTTTCGGTAAATAAATAAATAATTGGAGGTGGTATGTGGGTGGGGAATCATTTACGGTAAATAAATAAATAATTTGAAGTGGTGTGTCGGGAGGAGAATCCAAAATGGTAAATAAATAAATAATTTGAGGTGGTGTGTGGTTGGTGGGATCGTTTTGGGTAAATAAATAATTGGACGTGGTGTGTGTGGGTGGGGAGTCATTTTTGGAAAATAAATATATAATTAAAGGTGGTGTGTGGGTCGTGGAATCGTTTTCGGTAAATAAATAAATAATTGGAGGTGGTGTGTGGGTGTGGAATCATTTTCGGTAAATAAATTATCGGTTTGCTGGTTTGTGCTGTGAAGCCTCGCGTTGCAGGCAGACACACACACACACACACACACACATACACACACACACACGGAAAACCCGATAATCTTCTCTCAATGCTCTTGTTTGACCACACCTCCTGAGCCACACAATATTTTTCATAAGCCATGCCCACGTTCCATAAGCCACTCCCACTTTCCTGCGCCACTCCCACTTTCCTGCGCCACTCCCACTTTCCTGCGCCACTCCCACTTTCCTGCGCCAGTCCCACTTTCCTGCGCCACTCCCACTTTCCTGCGCCAGTCCCACTTTCCTGCGCCACTCCCACTTTCCTGCACCACTCCCACTTTCCTGCGCCACTCCCACTTTCCTGCGCCACTCCCACTTTCCTGCGCCACTCCCACTTTCCTGCGCCACTCCCACTTTCCTGCGCCACTCCCACTTTCCTGCGCCACTCCCACTTTCCTGCGCCACTCCCACTTTCCTGCGCCAGTCCCACTTTCCTGCGCCGCTCCCACTTTCCTGCGCCACTCCCACTTTCCTGCGCCACTCCCACTTTCCTGCGCCACTCCCACTTTCCTGCGCCACTCCCACTTTCCTGCGCCACTCCCACTTTCCTGCGCCACTCCCACTTTCCGGCGCCACTCCCACTTTCCGGCGCCACTCCCACTTTCCTGCGCCACTCCCACTTTCCTGCGCCACTCCCACTTTCCTGCGCCACTCCCACTTTCCTGCGCCACTCCCACTTTCCGGCGCCACTCCCACTTTCCGGCGCCACTCCCACTTTCCGGCGCCACTCCCACTTTCCGACGCCACTCCCACTTTCCTACGCCACTCCCACTTTCCTACGCCACTCCCACGTCCACTTTCCCTCAGCTCCGCCCACAAAAAATGACGGTAAATAGACACCCGATTTTTGAAGAACGACCATTTGAAAAATAAAATCTCAATCAAAAATCGGCTTGAGTAAAATTTTCTAAATATCTCTGTGTTTAATTCCGAAGTCTCGTTTCTCAACATTCAAAACTGAAGGAAAAGTATTGAAAATACTGTATGCGGTTTTTCGGCCGCTGCACAGCAACGAAATTCAAACGCGTACATTCCCAGTATATATTCCACATGTTGGCAAAGTTTCATCGAAATCGGTTCGCTGGTTCATGTTGTGGAGCCTAGCGTTGCGCACACACACACACACACACACACACACACACACACACACACACACACACACACACGGAAAACCTGACAATAAGGGATATCTAGCATATATCGCGAATCCAATATGTATATATATATATATATATATATATATATATATATATATATATATATATATATATATATATATATATATATATATATATATATATATATATATTGGTTTATTTTCTTTGGAAAAATGTAATTTTCAGACCAATGATATTAATTTTTGAATATTTCAATTAACATCGGAATGATGTTTTTTTAAATTATTTATTTATTTTGTTCAACTTTTTGTACTTTTTCCATGTAAATATAATAAATGTTAATAAACAGCGACGGTAAAGTCGTCTTACCAAATAATTTAAAAAATAAAATGTTTATAAATGAATATATATGAGTTTTGTGATATTTGAATATATCGTCAGTATTACACTTTTTAGATGTGTTGTTATAGCTGAAGAAAACTCGAGAATGAAATATGTAATATTCTCATGTTCCATTTCGTTGAATTTTAACGTTTTAAAGATTTTAATAATATAATGACCGATCCCTTTTCCTACTAATGGTGGTCTAGCTCAGTCAGGTCCATCTGGGGATAAAGTATCTAAGTATTCTGCTTTCTTGAATCATAAGTTAATGAATTTAACATTATTTCTAAATACATCAGGCAATAACTTGTACAGTTAAATGCATAATTATTGTGTTAAATGTGACAGTCTGACATAAAAGCTCTCGCACAAATGTCGTCTACTATTCAGGGTAAATAACTCAGTCGACGAATCTTAAGGGAGCGGTCATTTTTCTCTTGCGCACCCCATATTTTTTATTGGTGAATTTCTATTTGCATTTTAATGCATTATACATTTTATACCAAATACCTGCAGCTGAATACCTGTGAGATACTAAATTATTAGTTGCTGATACATTTACAAGTTCTATCTTCCATTCAGGAACAGCATATGGTCAAGTAGATGTCTTATTTGACAGATACCGAGACAAATCTATCAAATCGGAAACGAGGACAAAGACAAACAAAGACTACTCATCCAATACAACATATACATAGTTTAATGAAGAGATGTGCCGCTTCCCAATTCTTTTTCAAACTTCTTTGTCTTACAAGAAAACAAGGGCAGACCTTGCTCAATTTCTCTCTGAAGAACGATTAGCAAATGCACCACATCATAAAGAAGTTGTTGTCGCAGGTGGCTTTGCAGATGACCAGGAAGTCGAGTCATCTTGTGATACCACAAATCGTATGCCACTTGGAGTGACCCATAAGGAAGCAGATATATGCCTTGTTCTTCATGCTATTGATATTAATTTTGATACTGTTGTGTCTCCAAGAAACACAGATTTAAGCTATTAATGTCACATTTCACTCGTGTGAATTGTGACAATCTCTGAATGATGACTGGGACTACCAAGTAGAGAAGGTACATACCCATTTATCCAGTGTATCATAATCTGCCACTAATTTCTGCTGAAGCCCTGCTGCCTTTCCATGCCCTTATAGGGTGTGATACCACATCCTATATCCGTGGTCACACCAAACAATCAGCCTAGGAAATACTTCTGCTTCATCACCACCTTTTTCTTGATGTCAGAGTGGGAATCCTGACCCCTTCTAAGCTCAATCAAGTCAACACAAGCATTTGTTTGCAAAATTTATGGGGTCGACAATGTACAGTCAGTTGTCAACAATGTACAGAAAGCAAAGCTTTCATATTCTGCTGCATGTGGTTGCAAACAGCCTGGTGACCAGGATGGTTGTTTCCACAGCATTGCACAAGTGTAATCATTTGTTGTCTAACTGTACATGTACAAGTTACACTTGATCCCTTGCATTATTGCCGTGTTGCCTTTTTATGGCATCTGAAGGTTACATAGAATTTTATGTCCATGTAATGTACACTATGTTTAGTTTTCATGTCTTCTTGCATCTGAAAATAAATTCAACTCAAAAGCTCAGTTTTCATTTGTTTGTACATATACAATGTCTTTATATATCAGGATGTATTGTGGACAGGACCAACTTCCAAAGATGGTTCATTTTAGATTTAGAGAGGCATGGAGTATTTGGGGTTAAGAGGGAGGGTAGGATGGGTATTTGTGCAAGCGAATGTGCACACTTTGTGCGTGAACATGCACGGAGGTGTGCATCGATGATAAATGCATGCAAAAATATTAATGTAATGCAAAATTATTTTGTTATGAAGAAACTTTTGATATTATTGGCCTACTAATGACATTTTAAACTCTTTTGCAACTAAAATATATCACAATATATACCTCATTTGTATATTTTTCAGGTAGATATGCACTTTCTGACCATTTTTATCTTTAAATTTTATAGCTAGCAACAATACTTTCAGAGTTACAGGTTTTGATGTTTTGTTGATCAGTGACACATTTAAGTGGTTTTGGTGGCCATTTTGTTTTTCAATTTTGAGGATCGAGCTTGGTATCCAATTTTTTTTTCAGAATTAATCGGCACCCTCAAAATATATTTATTCTTGTTACCGACTTCTACTCCAACTTTTAAATGAGCCTTTTTCAGAAACTTGGCCTCATCGATGCTGACTAATGGGGGTTTCTTCCTTCATTTTAATGCAGAGGTCAAGGCTCTTGAAAGTGATGGAGGCCCACAGAAGATTATCTGCAGCTTCCAGCAAATTATGACTTCCACCTTGGATACATTTGCACAGAGTTTTGAATTGCCTCAACCAAAAGAAATGGATCCTTCTTTAAAATGCAAATAAAACGACTACAGTGGGGGTAGTTGGCACAGTGTTCTGAGTTTTTGGGCTGCAAATTGCAGAGAACAATGCTTCTATCTCTTCCACACCCGCCCCCTCCAAAGTTACTTTTTATTTGTTGTTCATCCTACAGTAATATAAAACTATGGATGGGCTTTAGATATTGTAGGAACATAATTAATATCTTGGTTTTGTTATTCCTTGGGCAATACTGTATATGGTACTTGGCATTTTTACTTGTCGCTTTGCTGACAAATTTAATGAAAAGGCAGCAAGGTGTATTTCACAAACATTCGGCTCTATTCGCTCTCATTTGCCTGAGGCCATCTTCCATCTGCTTGGAAGTCAGCTCACATCAACTTTGTCACCTTTGTTGCCTTGTAACCTGGAATTAAATTGCATGAAATCAGACTTTTTCTCCACCTTTATTTACACATTGTAATCCACAACTTCCAAGTGAAAAACAAATTCTTCAAATTTCAGAAAATTAATTAAAAATACAAATCTAGGATATCTTGGTTGGGATAAGTGCCCATGCCCCCCTCCCCCCCCCCCCCACAGAGGTAATACTTAGAATAATCCTTGACAGCAATTACAGCTGTGAGTCTGTTGAGATAGGTCTCTATGTACTTTGCACACCTTGATTGGCAATATTTGCCCGTTCTTCTGCACAATACTGTTCAAACTCAGTGAAGTTGTTTGAGGAACATTGAAGGTCAGCAATCTTTAAGTCATGCCACAGATTTTTGATTGGATCTAGGTCGGGGCTCTGACTGGGCCACTCAAGAATATTTATCTTTTTGTTCCTTGACCACGTCATTGCAGCTTTGGCTGTGTGCTTCTGGTTGTTGTCATGTTTAAAGGTGAACTTCCGTCCCAATTTTAGCTTTCTTGCAGAAAACAACAGGTTTTTCTCTTGGATTTTTCTGTATTTTGCTCCATCCATTTTCCCTTCTATCCTGACAAGTGCCCCAGTCCCTGCTGATGATATACATCCCCATAACATGATTCTGCCACCACCATGCTTCACAGTAGGGATGGTGTTCTTTGAGTTATGTGCTGTTGGGTTTGTGCCAAATGGAACATTTTGCATTTAGGCCAAAAAGTTCCTTCCTGGTTTTGTCAGACCATAAAACTTTTTGCCACATGGCTCTTCTTTTTTTTTTTTTGGATGCCAAGTCAAGGCTTGTGAAAGAGCTAATGCATAGAAACATAAAAAGGCAAGAGACAAAAGGGGTGGGAGAGCGAAGCACAAACTAGTGGGGAACTAAGACGATAGGATATCTGTGGAAGGGAGAGGGATGGGGAGGGGTACACGGTGTAAACAAGATGGTACTAGTGGGACTTTCAGGAAGGAAAACAGGGAATTTGAAGGAGGTGGAATTGGGGTGGATTAACGGGGGTAGTAAAGATAAAGATTTTGGATGGGGGAAGATACGACATGGTGGGGAACAGCTGTTTTGAAGGCCTGGAGGGAGGAGTGGGATTGAAGAGAGTGTGCGAGTTTGCTCCAAATGCAGGGAAAAAAAAAACGAATGAAAGAGTGAAGGTGAGCAGTGATTCTTGATTTTGTCAGTTTCACCAGAAGGGAGTTTTTGGTGGACCTTGAGCACCCTGAGGAAATATAGGGGGGACAGATCGCAGACACAGCTTGGGGGGGGGGGGGCAAGAGCGGAGAGGAGACGGTAGAAGACAGAAAGCCCACAGACCTGCCTGCGGTGAGAGAGATTGAGAGGCCCAAAGACAGCCTCATTGCAGGAGATACCAATGATCCTAAAAGCGTTGGTTTCCACAGTGTGAAGTTGAGTTAGGTGTGAGGCAGGAGCACCACCCCAGAGGGGGAAGCAGTACTCCATCAGACTGTGGATGAAAGCTTTGTAAGTGGTTGGAAGCTCAGGTGTACCAAGAAAGAACTTTGCACGATGTACGATGCCCAGTCGGTGACTGGCTTTGGAAGCCAGTTTGGAGATGCGGTTTTACCAGGAAAGATCATTTTGGATAGTAAGACCCAAAAGCTTGAATGAAAGGACTTCTTCAAGGGGATTGTTGCGAAAGTCGATGGGGTTTTTTCCAGATGGTCCTTTTGGATTGACATAGTGAGAGAGAGATTTGTCAGGATTGAAAGACATATTACAAGTGTTTGACTAGCTTTTGATTTTTTTCCAGGTCTGCAGAGAGTGAAGAGGCTGCAGCCTACCCATCAGAGGGATGAGAGTTGGTACGACAGAGGGTGGAGTCATCAGCAAAGAGATAGAGGATTTTCCAGGGAATCTGAGAGATCATTGATGAAACCCAGGCTTCAGAATCTCCAGAGTTTTTTATTGCATACCTCAAATGGGACTCAACATGGGATTTTTGTTTTTGAGTAATTGCTTCCTTCTTGCCACCCTACCATACAGGCCAGACTTGTAGAGTGCTTGGGATATTGTTGTCACATGCACACAGTGATCAGTCTTTGCCATAAAGGCCTGTATCTCTTTTAAACTTGATCAGAGAGGCCACCAAGAGTTCAATGGCAGTCTCCTCCTTGCATGGTCATCCACTTTGGGAGGACAGTCTGATCTCGGCAGGGTCCTGGTGGCACCAAATGCCTTCCACTTCGTAATTATTGGCTTGACTGCTCCAAAGGATACTAAAGACCTTTGAAACATTTTGAGACCCATCCCCTGATCTGTACCTTTTCACAATTTTATCCCGGAGGTCTTTGGAAAGCTCCTTGGTGCTCATGGTTGAGTCTTTGCTGTGAAAGCTGAAGAAACCTCCAGGAACAGCTGATTTTATTCTGAAATAATCAGTATCGCTACAATTTAACACAGGTGGAGGCCAATTAACTTTGTGTGATTATGAAGGTGATTGGTTACACCCGAGCAAATTTACAATTGCTATTATAAGGGGGGTGGACACTTATCCAACCAATATATTGTAGTTTTGTAAGCCTGGTGTTGGCTTAGTGGTTAGGGTGGCAGCTTGGGATTCTCGGGTCCTGAGTTCAAGCCCTGTTGGCCGCTGAATTAATATGCACAAGGAGGTTGACTCAGCCTGTCATCCTTCCGAGGTCGGCAAAATGAGTACCAGTGTACTGGTAAGGGGGACACTGCATCAGCGGCATAGCCGCCTCCCAACCAATGATGTAACCGGCAGCCACAGGCTGTACTCGATAGAGAGAGAGATTGTAGTTTTGTATTTTAAATTAATTTTCTGAAATTTTAAGAATTTGTTTTGCATCTGGAAGTTGTGGGATACGATGTGTAAATAAAGGTGGAAAAAAAAAAGTCTGACTTGATGAAATTTAATTCCAGGCTGTAAGGAAAGAAAAGGTGAACATTTTGAAAGGGGGTGTACATTTTCTGTAAGCACTGTGTATATATATATATATATATATATATATATATATATATATATATATATATATATATATATATATATATATATATATATATATATATATATATATATATATATACATATACATATACACACACACATACACACACACATACACACACACACATACACACACACACATACACACACACACACACACACACACACACACACACACACACACACGTATACAATTTACTTTTATTGTACAGATATGTTTGTAATTTTTATTTTGTTTTATTGCTTGTGAATATTATGCAGCAGCATTTGTATATTGTCGGGAAAGAGGATTTTCAAGCATAAATGATTTGATCTTCTTGTTGAAGTGTAGCTGTGTCCATCACCTTTTTTTTTTCACCGCCCCCCCCCCCCTTGTGTATTTAGGTGGCACGCTGGTGATGACACTACCAATGAGTTTGTACAATGTGTACAGGTAGGAAACTGCACTAGTGACTACTAAGGATATACAGTACAAGAAAGCTAAGAAGGCCATCTGGTCCATTGTGCTTGTGGTTTACCCTTACACAGTTAAGTTAATTTATTAAATCTCTTTTTTTATCTGCTAACTTAATTCTTATAATCATCTAATAGAATTTGGTTTCCATATTCCTCAAATACTTACAGGTAGGGAATTTGCCCAGGATACCTGAAACTCTGGTCTCCATTTTTCAAATGATATCACGGGGTATTTTATGTCCACAACATCAGTGTGCACATAGGACTGAAAGAGAATGGCAGCCTTTTTATGTTATGTTAAGTTTAATTGTGGTGGTGCTGTTGCATTTTATTGAGCATTCAATCTCCCACAGTCAATGTTCTGACCTAACTTATCTTAACCCCCTGCGATACTTGGCAATGCATTTCTCTCCTCAAACATCTATTGTTTGTCTGCATGATGTTCTGTCCATGTCGCTGTGCTTGCCAGGCTTTTATTTTTCCCTGTGTAATTCAAGGCACCCTTCATTGCTGGTTTGCCATCTTCCTCCACTTATGGAATCATTATCTCATCCTCAATGGAACCCTGTCATTACCTTTCTCATCGAAGGCGAGAGTTACCCTAAGACATCGACTTGGGCTCAGCCTTGTTCTTCATATGCTTTGCTGACCTCTCTGCTGCATGAGATAACCCTGTTTTCTTCTTTGTGGATGTCCCCACTTTAGGCCATAACTGTACTCCATACAAATAACTGGACAGCAGCAGCTACTTCCCACTCTCCTAAACTGGAAACTATCAGATGATGGTCTTGACAATTGTATCCAAGCCGGGCAGACCTTGTATTCAACTGGGCTCCAATTCTTTTGTACACTATTTCTGAACTTCTCACAACCTACAAGGTCCTTGTCTATAGCTCAATGGAATACTGTTCTTCCAAATGGGCCAGTCCCCCCTCATCCCCCTCTCTCTCTCTGTCTCTCTGTCTCTCTGTGTCTCTGTGTCTCTGTCTGGTCTCTCTTCCTCCTGGATATGGAATCCAAAGCACTCGACATCATTGGCATCTCACACTAAGAAGCAGATGCACAATGCTTGCTACTATCCCATCACAGACATGAGCAGCCTCTCTGTTAGCTACCGCCGATATTCCAGTCTTGCTTCCTCTGCTCTTTCAAACCTCCAACCTTCTCCATTTTTTTTCAATAATGGATGCATTCTTCCAACAATGTCTTCCTTGTTAAACTCCAAAAATACAGACTTGCTGCTCACCTCCACTCTTATTCTTCTTTTCTTGTGGAATCTCATGATTGAGGTGGTGCAATCCCCCTTTTCCCTCCAGGACTTCAAGGAGGCAAGGCACCCCATCATGTCAACCTCCATCTATACTCGTGATGCATTGATCGCTCCATTAAACTTTGCCTATCCAAGCTGTCATATTCAAAGTTACCATGCTCTTCCCCTTGCCACTCTCCTGTCTTTAATCATTCATTAGCTTGCTTGTTGTGTCCACCTATTGCTCCACTGTCTGTTTGTTGCCTTTCTCCTGCTCTTGGGTCACGAGACTTTGTATACCATGTATACCATATTATCAAAATGTACAGGTGTACAAATAATTTATCTCATTTTTACCCTCGCCAAAAGAGAGGGTAACACATTTGTGTCCATTTGTTTGTCTGTTTGTTACTTGTCAAAAAAATTCTTTTTGACAACGATGTTGATCGCCTCCGTTTGTTTGTGTGTTTGTCCGTCCACATGGCTCCAGCCCAAACCGCTCAACCGACCATTCTGAAATTTTCAGAGATTAATGGCACCAACCCTGCGACGGTCCCGCATTAAAGTTTCGTAAAATTTGGTCGACCGAAAGGGTCTACATAGGCCAGTGGCAATTTGAGCCAAATTTTCTTAAATCCTCAAATTTCATCAGATTGACTTGAAATTTGAACAGAATTTGCATGTCAGGTCAATACATTCAACCACCTATTATGTTTGAGGTTATAATCAGTCAATAGGTCAACATAGGACAAAAGGACAACACAAAATAGGCCAAATTTTTTAATTGTTTCTAAAATTGTCAATTTTCATCTGATTGACTTGAAATTTGAAGAGCATTTGCAAATCAGCTTAACAAATTCAACCACCTATTAATTTTGAGGTCAACATAGGCAAAAAGGTCAACATAGACCAAAACGTCAACATCGGCCAAATTTCTAAAATCCTCAATTTTAATCCAATTAACTTGAAATTTGAAGGGCATTTGCATATCAGGTCACTGAGTTCAACCACCTATTAATTCTGAAGTAAACATAGGCCAGAAGGTCAAAAAAGGCCAATTTGGGCCAAATTTTCTAAAATCCTCAATTTTCATCTGATTAATTTGAAAGTTGAAGAGCATTTTCATGTCAGGTCGCTGAATTCAACTACCAATTAATTTGAAGGTCAAACGGTCAATACATGCCTAATTTCTAAAATTGATAGATCTTACCAAAAACTAAATATATCACTATATCTCAAAAAGTTGTGGACGAGTTGTAACAAAACAAGGATGAGTTGAATAGGTGACAAGATTTTGGTTTGGATCCAGTCCATCAGTGGGATACAAAACGTAAACTGTTCCACCTATCAGAGGTATGCGCTTTACCGAGTGCCATTCCAGTTTGTGCCGTTTTGCCAAGTTGTCACTCTGGGTGATTTTTCATTTGTTTCTTTGTCTGTCTGTCCGTCCGCACAGAACTTTTGTGTTTTTCTCTGCAACCTGTTGGCGGATTGAGACGAAATTTTCATCATTGGTACGACTACTCATGTCGAATATTTTAATGATAATTATGATGTCATAAGTTACGTGGTGTGGTAGCCATGTTGGAAAAATGGAAAAACTTTGGACCTCTATCTCTGAAACCGCACCAAGGAAAAAATTGAAACTTGGCACACGGCAAGTACTCCTGATGGGGAATGAGTGTGGTTTTTTAATTTTTTTTACGACATCATAAGTGACCTCGTTATGATGTCATCATTGCAAATGTAGAACGCCACATCCGATCAGTATGAAAATTTTTGAGGGTCATCTCGTGTTAAAATGGTCCACAGAAAAAAAAAATCATGATGTCATCGGTCACGTTATTCAGCAGCTGTATTGTTTAAAAATAAAAATAAAAACCTTCTTCTCTGAAGTGGCTGAACAGATCGAGGTGAAACTTTACATGTCTGCCTGTCCATGAGGAACAAAAGGTTCACACATATGATGTCATTGGTCACATGGTTTGGCAACCATATTGGATTTACCCTAAAATCTATAAATAAATAAAAATACACCACTCAAAAGAAGTCCTGGCGAGGATTTGCAATCTCTGATTGCTCTTTTTATTGTTTGTTTGTTGCAATGATGCGTACCTGTCCACTTTGTGTGTTTGCTTGTGTGTGCTATCTGGTTGTGGATAACATAAACACCAAGTCTATTTAAATTTAGGTAAGATTCGCTGCACCTTATGCTGATTGCCTGTCAAGGGCTTCCATATTTAAAAATTGGATGTGAACGTGTACAGAATTGACTTCTTGCTGCGAGACTGGCACTCTCAATTTAACAGCGCAAACCTCAAGTGAGTTAACTATCTAATTTTGACTGAAAATAGCTTGTCTTGTTATTATGGAAGTAAACATTTGTTTTTGTGGCGTTGAATGTCATTCACAATAATAGTTACTTTTATGAGTAAACAAAGGTACAAGTAAATTTGGACCAACCTTAAATCATGTGATATTTTGAGTCTTGAAGCACCCTTAAAATAAAAGAGGCTCTTTTTTATTTATAATTAAGATTTTTTTTCATGGTTGTAATCACAAATAATGCAATAGTGAACACATTTACCTCGACTGACCTGTTTCAAAACTTTTTTTTCATACAATTTCTGTTCAAAAAAATATACTGTTTAAATCTTCAAATGCTTAAGTTCTATCTCTTGGCTCAAACTTTGGCCAAAGAAGTACCCAAATGGCTACCATCGCCCGTGCGTAGACCTTCACCGAACATCTTGGGGGTCATCGTATGGTTATAATGCAGTACACAGAAAGAGGTAAAGAGCTGGATCGGCTGAAACAAATTACAGTTATTACACAAATGATCTTCACCAAAATAAATTAATTTATTTTTTTCCCCATTATACGTGGGGTGTACAACGTACATCCCTGTGGTTGATACCCACATCGAGTACCCAACGAGATGTGCTCTTCTCCAGCAGCATGAATACCTTATTTTTGGTTCTTTAATCTTTTATGATGAATTTCCATTTCATGTTGTGCATGCGATGTTCCTTAACTGTTTATAATCTCGTTGAATTTTGTGTCTATCCCACGCTTTGCACGCTTACTAAAGGGTGAGATCTGAAATGGACAATTGTGGTGGGGAGGGAAGAAAGTCTGAGTGTTTCAGTTATAAGAGCATGGAACCAAAATGGCAGAATTGTTTATTTTTGTTTTTACATTTATATAAAGCTCATTGTGGAGCTTTTGCATAAATCAAATGCAGCAAGAGCACATAAGCAGACATCAATGTACTTTTATGTCAATTATGGCAGCATAGCTTATCAGTATGTGCGCTTATATTGGAGCTGCTTGGTAGTTTGAAATTCGACTCGGCTATAAAACCTATCATCCCAGTGTTTCGCTTGCAGGGCAATGCATGAATGTGTGTTCTCCATTGGATGGGTGTTAAACCGGTGGTTCCATCTGACAGCACTTGTTGTTGATGGACCTTAAAGATCCCATGGTGTCTTTCATTAAGAGGGATCGAGTTATTGGCAGCACTCTGAACAAATAACAAATTAATGCTCTAACCTAAAGGCGGCACTGCTTCAGCAGAACAGTCGAAATACGAGCAATGAAGCAAACCAGCAGCCACATGCTCTCCTTGAATGATTAGGAATGTGAAATGCAGGGACATTGGGAGACACTAAACGGATAAATTTTGTATTTGAACCTGGTTTCCGAGCATCAGGAGCCATCAGTTCAGATAGGAATGTGAATTGGGCCAACCTGCCTGGCTGGCATACATGTCAATTTTTTTCTTTTTCAGAGTACAATTAGACATTACCATCGCGTGTTATTTTTAATCGCATAAAACAAATATTTAGAAGCTAAAATCCTTTTCTGAGTGCTTTCATTCATAAATACGGTGCCTCCACCTTCTTGCGTTGCCTAGAAAAATGCATTGCGTACCAGCACACATAAGCTTGTAATGAAGCTCATATGTACAACATCAAACATGAAAAAGCACGCTTTCGGAACACGTAACGTATCCAGTACCTTCAGAGAAAGTATTCACACCCCTTGACTTTTTTCACGTTTTGTTGTGTTACAGCCTGAATTTATAATGGATTAAATTAAAATTGTTTGTCACCGATCTACGCAAAATACCCCATAATGACAAAGTGAAATCATGTTTTTAGAAATCTTTACAAATTAATGATAAATGAAAAGTTGAAACGTTTTGCGTCAATAAGTAATCAACCCTCTGAGTCAATACCTTGTAGAAGCGCCTTTGGCAGCTATTCCAGCTTCGAGTCTTCTTGGGTATGTCTGTATCAGGTTTGCACATCTGGATTTTGGGATTTTATCCCATGCTTCCTTGTAGATTTGCTTAAGCTCTGTTAAGTTGGATGGGGAGAGTCGGTGAACAGCATTCTTCAAGTCTTTCCACAGATTCTCAATGGGATTCAAGTCTGGGCTTTGGCTGAACCACTCAAGGACTTTCATATTCTTGTTCTGATGCCAGTCCATTGTTGTGTTTTCTGCATGCTTGGGGTCATTGTCCTGTTGGAATATAAATCTTCACCACAGTCTTGGTTCTTTTGCACTCTGAAGTAGATTCTCCTCAAGGATTTGCCTGTATTTGGCTCCATTCATTGTTCCCTCTGTCCTTACAAGTCTCCCAGTCCCTGCCGCTGAAAAGCATCCCCATAGCATGATGCTGCCACCACCATGCTTCACACCAGGGATGATGTTCGATGGGTGATGAGCTGTGCTAGGATTCCACCAGACATAGCATTTTGCATTCAGGCCAGAGAGTTCAATTTTCGTCTCATCAGACCACAGAATCTTTCCCCTCATGCTCTCAGCGTGTTTCCCTTGCCTTTTTGCAAACTCCAGGTGTGCTGTCATGTGCCTTTTTCTCAGGAGTGACTTCTGTCTGGCCATTCTCCCATAAAGCCTCGATTTGTGAAGTGTTGCAGAGACTGTTTTCCTTCTTGCAGGTTCTCCCATCTCGGTCAAAGAACTCTCTAGTTCTGTCAGAGTGGTCAATGGGTTATTGGTCACCTCCTTGACTAACATCTTTCTTACTCGGTTGCTCAGTTTGGTCGGACGGCCAGCTCTATGAAGAGTCTGGGAAGTTCCATATTCTTTTTATTTCCTCATCATGGAGCTCACTGTGCTCTTGGGAACTTTGAACACTCTAGAAATTGTTTTATACCCTTCCCCAGATCAATGCCTCCTCACAATTATTCGATGTCAGAGTTCGAAGGACAGGTCCTTGGACTTCATGGTAGAGTTTCTGCTCTGACATTCACTGTCAACTGTGGGACCTGACATAGAAAATTGTTTCTCTCTAAATAATGTCCAATCAATTTAATTGGTCAGAGATGGACTCAAATCAAGTTGTCGAGACATCTCAAGGACGATTAGAGGAAATTGGATGCACCTGAGCTCAATTTAGAGTCATAGCAAAACGGGTTGAATACTTATTGACGCAAGACATTTCAGCTTTTCATGTTTAATTAATTTGTAAGAAATTCGAAACGCATGTAATCACTTTGTCATTATGGGGTATCTTGTGTCGATCGGTGACGACAAATTTAAATTTAATAAATTCCAAGTTCAGGTTGTAACAAAACAAATTGTGACAAAAGTCAAGAGGTGTGAATACTTTCTGAAGGTAGTAGTGTAATTCGATACTCCCATAATGTTGAAGCTCATCATTATCATGAATGAGCAAATGTACGTCATTGCCGAGCAACGCCGAGTCCCTCCTCTCCCCCCTCCCTCTTCCCATCCCTCCCCTCCCTCATCCCTCCAACCCCCTCCCTCCAGACTCCCACCCCACCCCTTCACCTCCCTCCTCCCACCCTCCCTCTCTCTCCTCCCACCTCTTCCTTCCCCCTCCTACCCCACTCCCGTTCCCCTCCCCTCCCTCATCCTTCCCCTCGCTCTTCTCAAAAAGGAATTTTTACAGGTTGTATAGTGAAGTGTACATGTACATAATAACTTCTAAAAAAAACATATCTCCCGACTCATTGATTAATTAAGACAGCAAAGGACCCACTCTCTGGGTGGGTCAAATTTGCACACTACTTGCTGAAAAATGTATAGTCTGTGTTTTATAAGAAGATGATATATGTTTGTGTGGTGTGCACTTGAAAGGTTCTAGATTGTCTCAAGGGTAAGTTTCAATTGTAGTTCGTGTCTCAGGGTTCTAAAGGGTCCAAACACTCAAGCATGTAAAAAAGGTCCTCATGGTCTAAAGCTCGAAACTGTCAATGGTCCAAGCTGTCTAATCGGAAGGGTGTTTGGGGTCTTTGTGGTCTTTAAAAGCTGAGGTGGTGGATAAAAACACCCTTAGGACAATCCCAAGGTGAGACTTTGTCTGTGTGCCAAATTTGGTGGTTGTCAGCCCAGTGGTCTTTGCAAAAAAGGCAAACATACAGACAGACAGACAGACAGACGTTACAAATTGTATTTATTAGATTGTCAATAATAATGTCAAACAGAGGAAAGATTATTTATCAGGAGAAATTTATTGACCAGCCTTCCAATCTGTAGTCACAATATGCGAACTGAACTTGATTTCACAAGGAACATCGTTCTTCTTGAAAAGTAACCCAAGTGACGCGTACGCTTCCTTCTCTTCAAAAATCGCAACATGAGTGACTTGCAATGAAATGACCTGATCGCTGCTTATCTGATTTAATGCTGTGATGCTTTTATTTTATTTCTCGTTGAACAATGTTAGCTTTGCTTTCTGGTCAAAAGTCAAAACTTCTCAGATTACATTTTACACTCGAACGGCACTCGGTAGAGCGCATACCTCCGCCAGGCTGAACGGTTTACGTTTTGTATCTCACCGATAGGCCGGCCCTTAATCTGGACCTGAACCAAAATTTTTAATCGGCTTGTTCTTGTCACCTAACCAACTCGTTCACCCAGTTTTGTCATAAGTCGTTCACAACTTTTTGAAATATCATGTTTTCTATATATCATTTGTGGCCCCATCTCTCAATGGTGGAGAGTCGGTCGAAAACTTTTAAAAGTCTCGTATCTGGATCTGAATGCGGATCTTCACCAAAATCGAATTCTTCTTTGACCATATTTCTCGAGCCAAGAGACTGGTTGAGCATTTGAGGATTTAAACTATATTTTTCTTTAAACAAAAATTGTATCAAAAAAAGTTTGGAACAGGTCTTCACCGACTTTATCACTCTTTCCTAACTTCTTATGCCTCAAATTATAAAGTTGTCTTCATTCTTTCCCATTTCCCAATACGATGTTGTGTTTTTAAAACGATTTCCTTGGATGCACAATGTTTATCTTGCACCTATTGCCTCAAACACAACATCTTCAACTTGTTTAAATTTTTTTTCTTCTTAATCCTGTTTGTCTTCCTTGTCCCACCACTCTATAGGGCTTACCGTTCTCACACGTTAAAGCAGAGCAATCTGCTGCAGGGCTTACTTCCTCTCTTCACCCCTGCTTTACTGTTTGTGCTGTGTTTCCTGTGGGGTGTTCACTCCATGGGGACTATTGTTGAGGTGCAACCACGACTCTTCTATTGGCTTGTTGGAACATACTTCTCGAACATTACGGTGAGTGCTACTGACAATTTTTTTTTTCACTTGGTAATTCTAGTTTGACTTGATCACATAGAAACATAACTCTGCCTTACGTATGTCAAGTAAAATCTTGCTACAATGTAGCAAACGTGGATGTTACTGAACCGCAAAATTGACAACAGTTCTTGAACTTACGTAGAGGTTCCAAACGTAGAGGTTTCACATTTCCAACCTGGCCTCCAAAGCCAGTCGCCGACTGGGAATCCTCCGTCATGCAAAGTCCTTCCTCGGCCCACCTGAGCTCCTGATCACATACAAAGCTTTTGTCCGCAGCCTGATGGAGTGCTGCTCTCCCCTCTCGGCTGGTGCTCCTGCCTCTCACCTTTCTTAGCCTCACGCTCTGGAAACCAAGGCATTTATGATCATTGGAATCTCCCGTGATGAGGCTGAGTATTTGGGCCTCTCACTCTCTCTCACCGCAGGCAGGTCGGTGGGCTTTCTGTCTTCTACCATCTCCTCTCTGCTCTTGCCCCCCCCCAGCTGTGTCTGTGATTTGTCCCCGCCATATTTCCGCAGGGCGCTCAAGGTCCGCCAACAACCCCCTTCTCGTAAAACTACCAAAATCATGAATCGCTGCTCACCTTTACTCTTTCATTCCTCTTTTTTTCCTCTGCCTTTGGAATAATCTCCCACACTATTCAATCCCATTCTTCCCTCCAGGCCTGCAAAACAGCAGTTCACCACCATCTCTTACCTTCCCCCATCCAAAACCTCGATCTTTTTTTACCCCCGTTAATCCACCCAAACACACCTCCTTCAAATTCCCTGCTTTCCTTCCTGAAAGTCCCTGTAATGTCCATCTTGTATACCCCGTCTCATCCCGCTCCCTTCCACAGATCTCCTCACGTCTCTGTTCCCCACTGTTTTGTCCTTCCCTCTCCCACCCCTCTTGTCTCATGTCCCTCTTGCTGTACGTTGCGTATTAGCTCTTATACGAACCTCGACAATGTATACAAAAAAAAACAAACACCTGGTGAAACCTCAGGTCCTTGTCCAGCATTGCCTGAATGAAGCAGTCTAAGGCCACAGTCTTGAGCAGTTGCTGCCATGTTTGAGTGCCTGATCCTTACCATGTGGATAATGTCATGCACCATCTCTGCTAACAATTAATTTAGTTTTAGCTTTCGCACCGTGAGCTGAACTTTAACAAGTTCGCTCTGCCGCTAGATGCCAAATTGGCTTTTTCGGGCTGAAATTAGGTTTGTCAAAGACAGCCTTTTGGCATGGTCATGAATACCTCCATCGCTGCGCCACGCAATGCTGCCAATAAATACACCACGCCTTCGTCCTGGTTCCAGCCATTCCCATGTGGAACACCCCTGGCTTCCTTTTTCCATCATAGGTGTAATGTTCTCAATAGACAGGGACAAAGGCTCTGAAGTGGGAACAACAGGTTTGAACTGGACACGGGCACAACACAGCACAACACTGCATAGCACAGCACAGCATCAGAACATGGTTGGGTCACATGAATCTGCTTAGCCATGCCCCGGTGCACCCATGTATGCATGCATTAGCATAAACTCGACTGATACATCTCATCTCTCCCCCCCTTTAAAAAACAAAATCAAGATGCTTGGGAAGCTTACAGACATGAGCTGATCTTCTAAGGGCTAGTGGAGGGCTGTCCTTGCTTGCAACTGCTGTGGGCTTCTCAATAAGGGGCACAGGGTCAGGAAGGAGTTCAGGTACATAAATGGGTGAAAAACTTTCAAAGGCACTTGAGCCGGTTCAATGTTTGGCTCCCCATGACATAACCTGAGTTGGTCAACATGTTTACGTTTGCATCTACCATCACACAACTTCACAAGAAACATAATTTCACCAATGTTATCGATAATGATGCCAGATAACCACTTGGTTCCACATCCGGAGTGCAGCACGTATATAGGATCATTGATCCGGAAGTTGCGGTACACAGACGTTTAGTCGTGATTACGTTTCTGTCGATACTTGTTATTATCAACCTCGAACGTTATGTTCAGGTGCACAAATGATAACCGTGTTGTTAATTAATGACCCATCAGAAGCTTGGCAGGTGAGCGTCCGGTAGTTTGATGTGGTCTGGTGCAGTAGTTGAGCAACACACGAGCGGGACGAGGTTGAATTGAACCTTCCTTGACGTGGCTTAGACCATTCTTGATGATCTGAACAGCACATTCGGCTTGACTATTACTGGCAGGTTTGTAGGGAGCAGATGTGTAGTCCATCCATCCATCGGGACCACAATCTGTGCTGAGCGTTGGTGCTGCCAAAGCAGTCTCCTGGGCTATTGGGTACAATCCTGGATGGGTCGTCACTCCAACACAGGATACCAGCAAGATGGCACTCATTTTGTCGACCTCGGAAGGATGACGGGCATAGTCAACCCCACCTGGCATTAATTCAACAGCAGAGCAGGATTTTAACTCGGGATTCTAGGATCCCAAGCCCACCACCCAAACCATTAAGCCAACACGAAGCATAGATGTGTAGTGCGTAATGCCATTCATTTTACAAAAGTTTTGAAATTCGAAACTCGTAAATGACAATCCATTATCTGAAGCCGCTGTCGCACCTTGACGATTTTGCCAGCGTATGTCGACGTATGAAAAATTTGTCTAAAACGCTGGCACACGTCGAATACGTTATGGGTAAGTTTTGTATACGTTAAGAGCACGCTGGCATACGTCGTAGTACGCCGAGCTCGTCGACAAATTTTAACATGCTCAAAATTTTTCGATGTATGCCAGCGTATGACTAACACGTTCCGCATACGCTGGCCATAAGTTGTAGGCACGTCATGCGATAGTCGACACACGTTACTTGTAAGTTACTCATAAGTCGAAACACGTCGAGGTAATGTTTAGCGTACCCAAAATGTATTTCTAACCTATGAGTAACGTGTTTTAGGCACGTTACACGATCGTTGACACACGTAGACAAATGTTACTTGTAAGTTACTCAGAAGTCGAAACGCATCGAGGTAATGGTTAGCGTCAGTGTTCCAGACTCCATGGTTTTTTTTTTTTGTTTTTGTTTTTTTGTTTTTTTTTTCTTCGGTATGACGGTGATGTTGACACTGATTTCTAGTGCGGTTATAATATAATTAATAGGCTGACGCCCAACGATTTAAATCGTAACCGCACTAGAAATCGAAGTGTCAACATCACGGTCATACCGGGAAAAAAAAACAAAAAACCATGGAGTCTGGAACACTGACTGGTTCCACCTGTGAAGCCCATTTTTATATACCAATTCCCCTAAACGCTGCCAATACGCCATTATACACTAGCTGTAAGTTAGAAACACGTTCAGTAAGTTCTGTGATCGTCCGGAAGACGTCAATATGCATTGGAGATACGTTACTCATAGGTTCAAAGCACGTTACTCATAGGTTAGAAATAAGTTTCGGGTATGCTAAACATTACCTCGACGTGTTTCGACTTATGAGTAACTTACAAGTAACGTGTGTTGATGTGTGTCAACGATCGCGTAACGTGCCTACAACTTATGGCCAGCGTTATGCGGAACGTGTGAGTCATACGCTGGCATACGTCGAAAAATTTTGAGCATGCTTAAAATTTGTCGACGTACTCGGCGTACTACAACGCTTGCCAGCGTGCTTCAGCGTGCTCCGGCGTGCTCTTAACGGATACAAAACTTACCCATAACGTATTCGGCAAATTTTTCATACGTCGGCATATGCTGGCTAAAACGTCAAGGTGTGACAGGGCCTTGACACTTCGATGTCTAGTGCGGTTATGATTTGAATCGACGAGCTGCAGCCTTTTAATAGGCTACGCCACGTGATCGTCGGCGATACGCTGCCGCGCTATACATACGTTAGACTATCGTTGGGCATAGGTTGTAAACGCCAACAACACGCTAAGCATTCGTTGGTGTAAGTTATCTATATGTTATCGAAACTTTCTATGTACGTTACTAATACGTTATACATATGTCCAACTCGTTATGAATACGCCAAAAACTGAAAAAACATTCAATAGTTCAGCGTACGCCAGCGTTTTACATACATTTTGATACGTTGCCATACGCTGGCTAAAACGTCAAGGTGTGACAGCGGCTTGATACAATGGCGTTTGGAATACCATGTCGCACGAATATGGTACGAAGAGCTTCAATTGTTACAGCAAAGGATGAGGATGGCACCATGAGAGCTTCAATCAATTTGGAGTGGGCATCAACTATGACAAGGAAAAGCTTGCCTTGAAATGGACCAGCATGGTCGATCTGTAGTCTGGACCATGGTTTTGATGGCCACGACCACATGGCCAATGGAGACTGTGGTGGTGTCTTGGCATGGGCTCAAGTAATAGCCTTCATGGTGACTATGCCTGGATGAGCATTGTGTTCACTGGTAGTTTTCTCATGGAGTTTAGGTGGAATTATCACTCAGCCACCCCAAAGCAGGCAGACTGCATCAATAGAGAGCCTATCCTTCCGGATGAGGTACAGTTTCACCCCTTACAGTCATGATGCCTGATCACCTGACATAACACAGCTTTTAACTTGTGACAAATCTGGATTGCTATTGGCAGCACAAGCATTCTGCGTTGTGGTTACGAGCACCTCATCATGAATGACGTTGGCCATGAGATTTTTTTTTTGTATACCTTGTCGAGGCTCGTGGAGAGCTAACACAAAACGCACAGCAAGGGGGGATGAGACAAGAGGGGAGGGAGTGGGAAGGACAAAACCGTGGGGAACAGAGACATTAGGAGATCTGTGGAAGGGAGAGGGATGGGATGGGATGGGGAACATGGGGAATAGAAGAGGGACATTACAGGGACTTTCAGGAAGGAAAGCAGGGAATTTGAAGGAGGTGGGCTTGGGTGGATTATCGGGGGTAGAAAAGATCAAGGATTTGAATGGGGGATGATAAGAGGTGGTGGTGAACAGCTGTTTTGTAGGTCTGGAGGGAAGAATGGGATTGAATAGATTGAGGGAGTTTATTCCAAAGGCAGGAAAAAAGAGGAATGAAAGAGTGAAGGTGAGCAGTGATTTGTGGTTTTGGTAGTTTTACCATAAGGGGGTTGTTAGCGGACCTTGAGTGCCCTGTGGTAATGTGGTGGGGACAAATTGCATGGTGGGGTTGGGGGGGGGGGCAAGGCTGGAGAGGAGACTGAAGAAGACAGAAAGACCACCGACCAACCTGCGGTGATTGAATGAGAGGCCCAAAGACTCAGCCTCTTTGCAGGAGATGCCAATGATCCGAAATGCCTTGGTTTCTGCAGCGTGAAGCTGAGAAAGGTGGGAGGCAGGAGCACCAGCCGAGATGGGAGAGCATTACTCCATCAGGCTGCGGACAAAATTTTTGAAAGTGATCAGGAGCTCAGGTGGGCTGAGGGCTTTGGAGGTGAGGTTTGAAATGTGGCTTTCCCAGGAAAGGTCATGGCACATAGTGAGACCCAGAAGCTTGAAAGAAAGGACTTCTTCCAGAGGATTGTTGAGAAAGTGGATGGGGGGGGGGGGTTCTAAACGGTCCTTTCGTAGAGACATAGTGAGAGTGTGACATTCGTCCGGATTGAAAGACATGTTCCACGTGTTGGACCAGTTTGTGATTTTATCCAGATCTGCAGTGAGCGAAGAAGCTCCTGCATGTCGGTCTGAGGTACGGCAGAGGGTGGAGTCCTCAGCAAAGTTATATAGAGGATTTTCCAGAGAGTCGGAGAGATCATTGATGAAAAACAGAAAAAGAACAGGGCCCAGAACGCGACCTTGAGGAACTCCAGCCTGCACAGGAAGAGGGGATGAAAGAACTCCATTTAGGGCCACACGTTGACTGCGACAGGAGAGGAAGTCTGCGAGCCATGAGTGGAGATGGCCTTGGATACCTAAGGAAGAGAGTTTGGTGAGTAGGGCAGGGTGCCAGACTGTGTCAAAAGCACAGGATATGTCCAGGGATACGGCTCGGATTTCATGTTTGGCATTGAGAACCTCCATCCATTGTTGGGAGAGCAGAAGCAGAATATCCAGTGTAGAGTGACCTGGTCTTAAACCAAATTAATGATCGGAAATCAAGCCATTGGAGAAGAGGAAGGATTTAATGTCTGAAACGATGATGGATTCCATAACTTTGCTGATGATTGGGAGAAGGCCGATTGGTCTGTAGTTGCAGGGATCTGTTTTTGCACTTTTTTATGCAGGGCTGTAATGTTTGCTGGTTTCCAAGCAGGTGGTAGATGACCTTGGGCAAATGAGAGGGTGAACAGAACAGAGAGAGGGTGAGCAAGAGCAGAAGAGCAGGCTTTGAGGACACGTGGGCTGATGCTGTCTGGACCGGTTGCAGAATCTGAGTCGAGGTTTGACAGCAAACTCTCCACCTTGTTAGGAGAAAAGGACACAGAGTCCAGGGACAGTTGGGTGCGACTGGGTAAGGTGGGTAGAGAAAGTGATGGGTTTTGGACACAAGATTTAGCTGCAAACACCGAGTTTAGGCATTCAGCTTTTTTCACGTGAGATGAATGATATCGCCAGATTGTGGAGGTTCTGGGATGGTTACCAGAAGCGTCAAACGACTGAGCGTGTCAGCACAGTACATTTCCTTACCCGGGCGGCAAACCAATGAATAGTCATAACCGGCAAGGGTCAACGCCCAACGTAAAATACCACCTGATTTTGTGGGCAGAATGGCTCTGGTTTCTCCCAGGAGACCGAACAAGGATTTTTGATCAGTCTCAATGGTAATATGTCTTTCGAAGACATATTTGATGCATCTTTAAGGTGCCCCAGGTACACGCTAACACCTCTTGTTCTACCTGAGCATAGCGATGTTCAGTGTCAGATAAGGTTTGTGATGCATACGCAACAGGCTGGAGATTACCGCTTCCATTTGCTTGCATCAACGCCACCCAATGCCATATGAAGAGCGATCACAACTGAGAACAAGTTCCTTGAATATACAAGTAAATCTTACACAGGTGGAGGCCATTCAGCCCATCATGCCGACGTGAACATCATACTAATTTATCTACACAAGATCCAAAGAAGAAAATTCAAAAAAATCAAACGATTAATTCTGATTAACTTGTTTATATTATTATTATTATTATTATTATTATTATTATTATTATTATTATTATTATTATTTCTTTTTTTTGAAGTTTTTGTATTTTTTTTCTTTTTTTTTTCTTTCCCTCAGGGGAGGGGGCATGGGCTTAGTTAAAAACGCACATCATCAACCACACAACGCCCCTTGACAAGGTCCCCACCAACAGCACTCCGTACACATGCACACAATTACCCATCAATCCTCAAACTACCGAAAAGTCCTGTCAACATCCCCATACTCCTCTATCTCCAGAACTTCCAGGTACCTATCTAATTCTAATTTAAATGTATCTACTTTTTCTGCTTCCACGACCTTTCCAGGGAGGCCATTCCATGCATTAACAGTGAAAGTCCACTGCCTTACTACCGACTTAACTCTCCTCTTTTTTTACTCTCACGCTATGGCCCCTGGTCATATCACTGTCTACTCTGTCGAATAATTAATCGACACTTATTTTATCGCGACCTTTCACAATCGTAAACATCTCTATCATATCTCCTCGTAACCGTCTCCTTCAGCCGCTCCTCATGGCTGAGTCAAGCTTGGCCTGGAATCAATTGAGTAGCCCTGCGCTGAACCCTCTCTTTGGCATCTATGTCCTTCCTGAGTTGTGGTGACCAAAACTGCACACAATATTCTAGATGTGGCCTCACTAAATTCCTGTACAATGTTAACACCACCTCTTTTGATTTATAATTGATCCCCCTCCATTTACAGCCTAAAACCCTATTTGCTCTAACCATAGCTGCCTGACACTGTGCTGCCTGCTTACCTCCTGTATATATTACCACCCGCAGATCCTTATCCTGTGTAACACGCTCCAAAATTACAATTTGCATCCTGTAATCTCTATTTTCATTGTTCTTTCCCATCCCCAACACCTTGCACTTGCTCAGGTTAAATTCCATCTGCCAGTCTTTTACCCAATCAAGCAAGTATCAATACTTTCCTGTATCTGATCACCACCCTCTCTGCTGTCCACCTTACCTCCAAGCTTTGGGTCATCTGCAAATTTGGAAAGCTTATTCTTTACCCCATTATCCAAATCATTGATGTAAATAATGAATAGTAATGGTCTGAGTACTGATCCCCGAGGTACCCCACTACTTGCATCCTCGCACTCACAGCCACTCTTTGCTTCTGACCATTAAGCCAGTTTGTAATCCAATTGGCTACCTGACCAGCCACTCCACAAGCCTTCACTTTGGCTAACAACCTCCGATGTAGTACCTCATCAAATACCTTGTTAAAGTCTAGATATACGATGTCACTGCCTGTCCCTCATCCACCCAATCAAACATTGCTTCATAGAATTCTAAAAGATTTGTTGAACAGGAACTACCTTTGGTAAACCCATGCTGACTACCTTTAATTAGTTTGTATTTATTTAAATGGTTCGTCATCTGCTCCTTAATTCATGTCTCCAACACCTTCCCCACAACTGAAGTCAAACTAACAGGTCTATCGTTTTCCCAATTCTTCTCTGGATCCCTTCTTAAATAGCGGTGTTACATTTGCTCGTCTCCAATCTTCCGGTACCTGTCCTGACTTCAGGGAACTATTGAAAATATCCGTCAACATCTCGCTTACCTGCTCAGCCACCTCCATCAATACTCTCGGGTGCATAAGATCTGGACCCGGAGCCTTATCTTCTCTTGTATTACCTCGCTGTTCCTTTACTTCCTCCACTCCAACCTATATCTTCTGTAAAAGCCTTTCCTCACCGACTCGATCGATACTCTCAGCTTGTGGCAATTATCCTGACTTCTTGTCTAAATGTTGAAGAATAATATCTGTTTAATAAGCCTGCCATCTCACTTTCATCACTAACTACTCTCCCAGTGCTATTCCTCAATGGGCCCACCCTGTTCCTCACCTGTTCTTTCCCCCTGTTCTTTCCCCCTGATATACTTAAAGAAAGCCTTGCTATTATGTTTAATATTCTTAGCCATGTCCTTCTCATAGTCTCTTTTAGTTTGCAAAGTTATTTTCTTAACTTGCCTCTGTTTACTCCGATAGTGATATAAATCCAACTCCAGTCCTGTTATTTTAAACCTAATAAATGCCTTCTGCTTCTCCTTAATAGCGTTCCTTATCTCACTGCTCAACCACCCTGGCCTCTTTCTACTTCTAGTTTTACACCTCATTGGAGTACACTTACCCTGCACACCACAAATTTGGTTCTTCAAGGTTGCCGATTTCTCTGATGCTGATTGTCCTGTTGTTAGAGTTTGCCCAGATTGCTACTCCTCCTCCTATTCTCCCCTTCCTATCACGCCGATACACCTTGTCGCCTTCCAATCCTGTCCTTGTTACTCTCCTCGTTAAACCATGTCTCACTCACTGCAACGATATCGTACTCCTAACTATCCACTTTGGCTTCAAGCTCTTCCATCTTATTATTTAAACTTCTGGCATTGGTATGGAATATGTTTCACTTTTCCCTTCCTGAAATTCTATTTACCTGCCTGGCCTTACTCATCACAATTACGTCATCCGTTCCTTCCTTAATAGCTTTCCCCTCCCACCGCTGACCTAAAAAAGCCTAAATTCCTTCCTCAATTCCCACTGCAAAGCTTGTTGCCCCCTTTCTATTTAATATACGGCCATCATTCCGGAAACACTCCCTTTGTCCCTAAAATGATTCCCACTGCTTATTAAATGTAAAACCTTCCTCCTTACACCATTCTTCCAGCCATTGGTTGACATCTATTGCTCTTCTCATAATTTCTATGTTGTTTCCTAATCTTGGGAGAATCCCCAAAAACATGACCTCGCAACCCTTTGCTTTCAGCCGCTTACTCAATATCCTGTATCTATTTTTCAAAACCTCCGAGTAAATTTTCCTTGTATCATTCACACCAAGGTGTACCACAACCAACTTCTTCCTGCCGTGACCCGATACAATATTGTTTACCCTTCCTTCAATGTCCCTAACTCCCCCTCTTTCAAAACTGCACAGAATTCTATGTCTACGGTCCTTTCTGCGGAATGAAGAATCAACATATTTAATTGTCTGATCACCCACAAAAACTGTCTCCCATCGCTCATTTCTACCAATTTCTATTGCTGCACCTACACCACTCCCTACACCCACTGCGCCCCCACCACTGCTGATACATCTCATCAGACGCCAGGGGAACTGCCCAAAATCTCGAAGCCCGAGTCCTATCTGTCAGTTCTCGTTGGGCCATCTTCAACTTTCCGTCAAACCCTCTCCCCTGCCCCCCCCCCATCGGTCTTTATCGGCATCGGCAATTGACCCGCTTCCTCTTGCTTGGTAAAGCCACTTTCTGACCCCCCTCCCCCCAACGCACACGCACACGCACACGCACACGCACACGCACACACAACAGTCACCCCCCTTTCACCCTCTCTCTGCTAGGAGAGGTCGGGGCACTTACCTGGTAAAGTTGTCATGCCACATGCTCCACATCCTCTATGCGGCTTTCCTTGCACTTTCTCATTTCTTCTTTCACTGCCCTGGCATCATGCACCTTGAGGGCTTTCAGCCTCTGTTCTTGGCTTCTGCAATTCAACACCACATCGTTTCTCACAGTTGTCACACGTTCCATAACCTCCTCATCTTTTTTTCCCCTACCTCGTTTGTTGTTCCTTCTAATCCCCACCACCACCCCTTCCCTTGTCTTCTCCACCTTCACCTGGGATCTATTTTCTCCATATTTTACTCCTGCGACTGCCTGCTCTGCTCCCACTAACTCTTCTACTTCTTCCTTCTCTCTTACTATTCGCTCGTCTATCTCACATATCTTCACCTCCATGATCTGCTTCAACCCCTCTATCTTTATCACTTTTTGTCCTTGCTCCTCCGACAAGGTAGGAGACATTAACATGAGCTCCGTCCAACCGACCGCTCATCTGTCCATGACCGCTCATCCGTCGGTGTACTTTTGTGTGTGCTATATTTCAAAAAACGTTACATTTTGCTTTCATATTGCAGATATCAATTCCTCATGACATCATCTCAACCCGATTGGCTGAATTCTGTTGCCATGACACCCATCTTGGTAACTTGGCTTGCGTGCGTGATATTTCAAAAGCCATTTAAGATTTAGCCTTCATATTACATATCTATTCCTCATTCCACCCAAAAGACGGTGGACTTTGATTATATCAGCTACTTGTTAACTTCTCTTCTTGCACTCTTTCTTGATAGCTATGATTTCCCCCTTTGCTTCCCTTTGAGCCTTCTCGTTGATCTAGCCCCTTCTTTAACTCCTCTATCATTGCCGTGTTTCCTTTTATTTTTCAGTTAGCCCCCTTTATTCCCGTTTTAACTCCACTACTTCCCTTGATAACCCATCTACTTTCCAATTTAGTCCATTTACCTCCCCCTTTAACATGGCCTGACCGACCGCCATTTTCTGTTGCATGTCTCGCACCTCTAAAAATGAGGCCAATGATGCTGTCAGGTTGGTGTGGCTCACCTCCAGTTTGGCTTACAACCTTACTTGAACCTCTCTCTTGTAAGCACGCAGCCTGTAACAGTCAGCCTAACCCACCTCAATCCCAGCCATCTTATGTGCGAGCGCAGCCATCGCATCTGGGCTATCCCCATGCTGTTATGATGACCCTGGCCTGCTGCTTCAATAGACCAGGCTAACTGGGGGAGAATCTACCAGGCTACCAGATAGTGGAGGTGACACCATCACACCCTTTACTGGTCCCCCTATCCCCATGTATATTGAAGCCACGATAGTGTCCGTCCAGTGTATGCCATCCTCATTTGAGCCACCTTGGTCGTTCGTAGTGATTTTTAATTTAGGTACCATGCTGTGCGATGTTTTTTTGGGGGGTGGGGGGGGATTTGAGATTTGTTTTCTCACACCTCAGGTATGAATCTCACTCCTTGACACCATTGTTGTCAGTGTTGAGTGAGAGTCTGGTTTGAGATCCCAACTCCTGACTAGCAATATTGTGATTGCCTGGTTGCCCAGTTCAAATCCGTGGAGTTGTCACAATGCAACCATAACGGTCAACCACTTTGAAGACCCCTCTGACAGGTTTAGCGTCCAAATTCTGCGCTACCCTGCAGATTAGGGGCACCAAATTGGTCGAGTGTTACGCCAATTAGCACCATTGTCTTGTAACCAATTAGGCAAAGTGAACCTGAGAAATGTGGAACCATCTTATAAATGCTGTTTCCACTGCCACAGCTAATTAATCCCTCAACGGGCTTTTCCTAATCCCCAATGAAGAAACCATGACAGACAGATTTCACCCTGAGACCGGGTATATTTATAAACATGATTGATGGTCATGGAGATGGAAACACAAGGAGGGAAACAATAATCTGATAATAAACCCCTTAACCAAACGACTGTTCTGCACCCATGATGCCAATGAACGAACAGAGATTCCTTAATTACGAAGTCCTTAGCTGGGCCCTTTCATTCACACCACGGTAGAAAGACGGAGGAATCCCAAGACAGAAAAACAGTGCAGTGTCTGCAGGATGATGATGGTCCTGGTCGCTTTATCAGGGAAATGGCCTATCACATGTTGTCTGGCCCAGGGGAGAAGGTGTGGCTCTGGCACTTGGGGGGGGGCATGGCTCGAGCTGCAATATGAGTGAACACATACCAACCCACAAAGCTGATTCTGCTTCTCCGTATGCTTCTGCCCTTTATCCCCTTGAGCCTGGTCATCATCAATGATGTGCCATGCCTCTCCCCTCTTGCTCACCATTGGCCTGTGGCTTAGTTCAAAAGGGTGGGCAAAACTCATCCGTGACCCTTGAGCCCTCAATGCTGCAGTTGGCTTGGTCAGTGGTCTCAGGAGTTCTCGTTTTCCCTCCCAGGATAGTGTCGATGACCTCGTGAACACTTTAAAAGAACATAAAAGACGTATTACAGAAGTGAGGACATTAACAATGAGGTCAAATGGGTGGATAATTTTAGAATCAAACATTGTGAGAGGGAGACTGCATCTATTACATAATGGACGCATTTCTAATGTCACAATTAATTACGTCACACTTATGCTATTACATTTATAAAGGATTTATAACTGCATTATACTAAGCATTATTAATCCCCAGAGACCATTTTCACAACAGTATATTGTCTAGGAGGGAATATTTGTCAGAACTACAGTTTCGTTGAATAATGGTAAGATCTTTGCTGGAATCAAGAGTTTAACGTGGTAAGGTATTAGACCACGCTCTGTACTGTTATATGTTATGTAGAACCACTCAATGTGAGGAAGCCTTTTCCAAGATGGGTTGGACAGGCTAAATGTTCTTCCTCCAAACACTTGCAGACAGCACTAGCTGAAGTTTTCCCCAACTCATTATCTGGTGATGTACTAATACCCAGCGTGAAGACTGTTTAATTTTATTAGCCCTTGTTGGACTTGGTCTGAAACGCGGGGGCTTCTGGATTGGGTCTCTTCTGTCCTTCCACAGCCATCTCTCGGATATATATATATATATATATATATATATATATATATATATATATATATATATATATATATATATATATATATATATATATATATATATATATATAGAGACCGATTTTGTTCAAACTTGGCACAGATACAAAACATGATGGTATACATATGCATATCATTTTGTTTCATGAATCGATCAAAGACGGCCGACTGGTGGCGATTTTGGTTGTAAAAAAAATAAAAAATAAACCCCGATGTTGAACACATCCTCAACTGTTTCTCGGACATGCATTTATTTACCGATCTTGTTGAAACTTGCACACAGATAATGAATGGTGGCTCACGTATGCAAGTTTTTATTTTTATTTATTTATTTTTTTTTTTTTTTTTGAGATCAGATCCAAGGTGGCCGACTGGCGGCCATTTTGTTACTTGCATAATCTTGCCCAATTGTACGCAATCTTCCACATCACATGACCACTCAAGTGAGTTGTGCATACACATACATATTGTAAATCCCTTTCTATCTATATAAACTATCCCTTTAACTCCATACAGCAAAATTAATAAAACGTGGGTTATGACATTTTAATGTATTTTTCTCCTTGTTTTTTCTTGTAATTGTATTGCTGTTTAGGCCCAGATCGAGGATAATAAGGTGTTTGCAATATCTGGATGTTGAGTTTTGATTGCAGTGGAAACTATTTTTAGTAATTGATATATAAACTGGATATGATATAGATTGCTCTCATCAAGCCCATGCAGCTCAGTCATAGAACTATGAATCCCACTCTCTGCATCACTTTCAATGTAGGGCACAATTTCTGCCAATGCTTGATCTTAAGGTATTATTTCTTCAATTTCAGTTTCGGTACCATTATTTATTCTGTCTGTGTAACATTTATTTGATTGTATAAGCACTTGTGATCAGCATTTTGCCTCGATTGCTTCGAGATCTGAAATCCTGTGTTTTGGTGTCGTGTTTTGCAGCACCGTGTGCTTGGAATCGTAGGCTATCCTCAAATCGTAGTACAGCTTCCCTGGTTGGGAGTCCTAATTTTAGAGCTTTGCTTTTCTTTGTCCTTCACCAATGACTTCATTCTTGCATCATGTTTCTAATTTCGCCGAAGCACTCAGCAAATTTTGTTTTAAGGGACACTAACTAGTAAGGTGACATGATTTGTGACAATTGGTACTGTTTTTGGATAATTATTTTGTGGGTCCTTATTCAAAATTCATGTCGACTCGCAAGACTTCAAATTCACGTAACGACTGTGATCTTCAGGGATTTCATGAACACTTCCAGGCCATTTTGCTGGAGGTCACCTGCACGTCACTTCAAGGTGCCTTCATCCTTGCAGCAGTTGACACGATTGCCAGTACAGCCAATTGATTTTATTTCTTTAAAAAAATCAATAAAACATTTGTAAAACAAGAACAGCATCAAATGTTTTTTGAAATATCATGCGATACACCGTTTTGGCCCGATCTCTCAATTATGAAGAATCACTTTGAAAAGTGAAAAATTCTCGCATCAGGATCCTGATCTTCACCAGAATTGAATAAATTAGTCATTGTTACACACCCAATCTCTCCATCAAGTTTTGGCCGAATCCATCCAAAACTTTTTGGTGTATCGTGCTCATAGACAGATGGTTGAAAATGATAACCTCTACCTGCCATGTAATTTAAAGGCATGCTATACATCGGTGTAGTTTAATGTAAATTGAAAGGCCATTGGTAGACTCTGGCCATTGAACAATATGGTATTAAAATAGGATTCAAACCTGAGTTCCTTACATCATGAGTTTGGGGGCTAAGACGGATATGCTAACGAAACAAACAGGCTATCTTTGGTTTGATATATGCCTGGTTAGGGTGGTGTGCTTGGAATCGTAGGGTCCTGAGTTCACATCCTGCTTGGCAGTTGAATTATTACCAGGTGGGGATGACTCAACCCATCATCCTTCTGAGGTCAGCAAAATGAGTACCAGCTTGCTCGGATGATTGAGCCATTCGAGTATCCTGCGTCGGAGTGGCGACCCATCCAGGATTGTGCCCAATAGCCCAGGAGACTGCTCAGGCAGCACTGACGCTCTGCACCGAGTATGGTCCCAATGGATTTGGATTTTGGTTTGGTCTGTCATGATTTTGATTTATTTTCTTTTTTGACCTCACCAAGCAATTCAACTAAATAATGAAAATACAATAGTGGTTCCAAACTTACCTGGAATAAATCTCAAACCTCAGTTTAAGAAAATGTGTTAACCAGTAATGCTTTTAAAAACAATTATTCTGTGATTTGGACTTCTTGTGTCTGGGCTTAGGGGTTGGATATTACATTTTATTGGTTTGGTGGGTTGAATCCCGGAAAAAGATGGAGAGAAAGAGAGAAAGAGAGAAAGAGAGAAAGAGAGAAAGAGAGAAAGAGAGAAAGAGAGAAAGAACGTAGAGGCAAACAAGAAAGTGGTAAGTCGACTCCAAAATTCCCCAGTTTAGCTTATTATACATGTATATGGGCTCATGTTGTGATCCACTCTCACTATTAATTGACGAATAAGAATGATATGGTGAAATATTTTGAAAGGCCATTGTGCTTTTCTGGTGTGCAGTGCAAGCTCATCGTGAGCCAGATGAGTTCGACCCGATGCCAAGCCTTCAACTGGCTCCTTGTACCACTCATTGGTGCTGTGTTTGCTGTATGCAATGGCTTTGTTGGGGAGTATGAGGTTCAGCTTCTCTTTGCACTCACTACTTTTGTGACACTCGCTCACATCCACTACGGCGTGTGTGTGGTGAGTAAGCTTGGTTCGTCTCAACTTCTGCTCCTGTTTATTCCATAGTTTTCAAAATTGTTTTCCTGCTCATTTCTACTTTTTAGATGCCAGAGATTTTGAAGAGCTTTGTGAAACTTTGTGGATTTCCCACTGGTTTTGATACTAAATTGGTATCTTGAATGATTTGTTCTACTCATCTTTGTCCACTTCCGTTTGCTTGTCATCTTTTCCGATGTCCTTCCTCTCCCTCAGTAGGCAAGTTAGTTGGCTCTCTACTTTATGCACGGTTATATCTGGCTTTTCTCCTTCTGATATTTGATACATTTGCACTCCCCAATCAACCTCTTGCAACCCTCACCTGCTCATCTTCCCAAACCACAGACCTTGCCCACCTGCATTAATTCCTCCCTTTATTCACTACATTGTGGAATAGTCCTCACTTCAGTCTTTCAAATGCGCCACCCATCACGACCTCTTATGCACACCCATGCACCTCCACGGTATAGTCCACAAACGCTGAATCTTTCCCATTCTGTTCCTGTCTAGGCCATCCTCCAACATCCTTTGGTAATTTGTGAAACTGCTGCCCCTTGCCATTCCATAGTGCAAAAAGGTGCACAACAGGGATACAATTCCTTGCTTCATTGTACCATGTGATCGCTCCATGGACAGCCACCATCTCAGGAGCCATGTCCATTTGTGCCCACGGCAGATGGCAAGGGGTTGGGGTGAATTGGGACGATTTGTAACAAAATATGTGGGCATTGCCTGCGGTGTTTTTGGACTGCTTTGTTAGAGCGACCCAACATTAGATCGACCCAACATTAGATCGACCCAGCAACACTTTTCACTTTTGTGCATATAAACCTGTCCACGCTCGCATGTTAAATACTTGCAACCGTTCCCCCACACATTAGTGGGGACCCCTCCCACACAATACCTCCCACACTCCCCCTCATGGATGTGTTGATATAACATTTTCTGTTTCAATTTTTTTTAATCCTTCCTCCTCCAATTTCTCCCCCTCCCCCCACCACCACCTTTTTCCCCCCAAACCATCCTCCAGGTGCGGCAATTATGTTTGCATTTTCGAATCCATGCATTTTCCTTAAAGAAAATGAATAGTGAATGACGATCACAGTACATCAACGGGAGATTCACAGCCAATATGGAGACGCTGATGTCGGCTGCTTCTTTACTCTCCCCTATTCCCTAATCTCCATTGTCGGGCAGAGCATGTATTACTTCCAGGCCTTTTAAATGACCACAGCTTCCTTTATGACACAGCTGTCTTGAGAGATTAATTGATTGACATTGTGTACACCTGAATTATTATTTAAAGTTACAGGTGGGCTTTGGGACCACCATAATAGTGCATAGTAATTTAAATTTCCAGGTGCAACTTTTGATGTAAATAAGCATTTTCTTCATCACACTTGATGGAGCTTTTCCATTTTGTCCAATGGGACACATGGGATGTGGTTTTGATAGTTTGTCATATTTACTTTGTTCTGCACTGAAACTGTCACTTTTCCCATGAAAGCTGAAACGCAATTCTGTATTTCTATGAACTCTGTCCGAAAAAACACTTACACTTTTGGACCGTGCAGCCGTTACGTCGGTTGAATTTGTATTCTCAGCCATTCCTGTTATTCAGCCGACTCGACGTTTCACGTGGGTTGCAGTGACGTGTGAGATGCTGGTTCTCGGGTCCATATGTTCTCATTGCACATTGTAATACATGTGTGTGGTAGCTCATGCTGCAAATAGTTGTTCAAGAAAAAAGAATATTTTTGCCTCGTTTAAAAAAAAAATAAAAAAAATTAATAGTTTGTTGATATTAGAATATTGTTATAACGAGCACTCCATGCCACATGCACGACGACTCCAAACAGAAGGGGTGACATTTCATGGGTTGTATTGCACCGGTAATATTTTGCAGCACGTGGGAAGATGTTCATCCCAATGTGCTGCGTCCTGAATTCTCGGACTGGAAGCTTTCCATGGTGGACGTGCAGCACTATGAAGGGTGTGCTGTAACCTTGGGCAGCCGCACGAGACAGCATGTCTGGATGAATGACGCGCATGTGTCCACAACTGGGGGAAGTAATGTTGAAGGACTGTGTGTCCGAGGCTGAATGCTCACATCCATGCTGAAAGAGTTTCCACTTTCAAGTCATCATGGTAAATATAATTTGAAATGGGTAAGAAGACAAAACGGGTGGAATTGTGAATCTTGTCTTTGGTGTTTGTTTTTTCTTCACAACGTGGATGTGAAATTACTTTAACGTTAAACATGAGTCAGTCATGCTTGTTAAACCATGGTATGTACACTATGGCATGATCTGGCCTGCTCGATGTCAGAAGTCGTACAATCGAGAAAGAAAATGTCGCAGTGATTTGGGGAACTCTTTAAAACATTGTTTCTCTACCTCCCTGAACTCCACATTCCAATTTATTTTACCAGGGAAATGAAGAATTTCTGGCATGTTTCCATCATGATAGATTAAATTGAGGTTGTAATGCTTTGAGCAAAAGCTCATCCATCCCCAGGAATAAAACAATATTGTTTGTCAATTTGAAGTATACAATTTCTTTTTATTACTGACTAGCAAACACCACCTGTCGCTTCGTTGATGGGAATAGGAGGAGAGGGAGGAGAGAGAGAGACTTGGAGAGGGGGAAGGGGAGTACTGCACTTTATTGGGGGAGAGGGGAGGGCAGTTCGCAAAGAGAATGTGATGATGTGCTTTGTGACCATATGCACATATACATACAGTCACCTCCCTATTTATGTCATACATGTGTTCCTGGATATCATTTTAATCACAAAAAGGAAAACAAAAGAAAATCTAATGGCCCCCAAGATTTTATTAATTATCTTGTGGGGAGTTGAAGTGTTAGCCCATATTTCCAAGATTTATGTGTATGGGCAACTTCCTTGAGTGGTCATGTGACATTGAAGAAAGCATAAGTAACAAAATGGCTGCTAGTTGGCCATCTTTAATCTGATCTCAAAAAAAACAAATGACGAGCATATGTAAGCCATCATTCATTATCGGTGTGCCATGTTTTAACAAGATCGGTAAGTGCTTGCCCGAGAAATGGTTGACGACGTGTTCAATGTCTGTTTAGGATTGCTCCAAGGTTTCAGATCTCAATCTTCACCCAATCTTTTATCCAAGTTTGTTGTTGTCTGCATAATATACATTGGTACACTACATGGCCAAAAGTATGTGGATGCCTACTTGTCCAACATCTCATTCCAAAATCATTGGCTTCAATATGCCCATGATTTTGGTGTCCTCTTGTGATAACAGCCTCCACTCTTCTGGGAAGGCTTTCCATTACATGGTGGAACATTGCTGCGTGGATTTGCTTCGATTCAGCAACACGAGCATTAATGAGGTCGGGCTCGCAGTTGGCGTTCCATTTCATCCCAAAGGTGTTCGATGGGGTTGAGGTCAGGGCTCTGTAAACCAGTTGAGTTCTTCCACACTGACCTTGTCAAACGATTTCTGTAAGGACCTCACTTTGTGCATGGGAGCATTGTCATGCTGAAACAGGAAAAGGCCCCAAACTGTTACCACAAAGTTGGAAACACAGAATCTTTGAGAATGTCTTTGTTTGCTGTAATGTTATTTCCCTTCACTCGAACTAAGGAGATGAGCCCCAACCATGAAAAACATCCCCAGACCATACTTTACAGTTGTCACTGCATTTGGGCAGATTTGTCCATTGCATTGCCAGATGGTGAAGCGTGATTCATCACTAAATAATGTGTTTCCACTGCTCCAGAGTCCAATGGCAGTGAGATTTACACCACTCCAGCCGACGCTTGGTATCGTGCATAGTGATCTTAGGCTTGTGTGTTGCTGCTCAGCCATGGAAACCCATTTCATGAAGCTCTCAACAAACAGTGCTTGTGCTGACGTTGCTTCCAGTCAGTTTGGAACTCGGTAATGTGTGTTGCAGCTGACGACAGATGATTTTTCCACGTAGCCCATGGTGGTCCCGTTCTGTGAGCTTGTGTGGCCGACCACTTCGCAGCTGAGTTGATGCCCCTCGACGTTTCCACTTCAAAATAACAGCACTTACAGTTGACCGGGGCAGCTTAAGCAGGACAGAAATTTTACGAACTGACTTGTTGGGAACGTGGCATCCAATGACGGTGCCACATTGAAAGTCACTGAGCTCTTCAGTACGGCCTTCAGTACTAACAGCTTTGTTTGTCTATGGAGATTCCATACACCTGTCAGCAATGGGTTTTTTTTCTCAAATAGCTGAATCCACTCATTAGAAGAGGTGTCTGCATATTTTTGGCTGTGTAATGTCGGTGGAGTTCCCCCTGAGCTGTTGTAAATTTACTTCCTGATAACTTGGCACTTTTACTTTAGAGATGAATTGGCTCTTTTGATCCTTTAACACTTTTGTACAACTAGTTTTACTTTTAACATGAGATATTTACCTTCCCCAAAAGAGAGGGTATTGCATTGGGGTCCATTTATTCAGAACTTGTATTTTTTTCTCCACAACTGTTGGTCAGACTCTCGTAGAACGTTATAATTACGTCAAATGTCATGGGGTAGTAGCCCTGTTGGGAAAATGGAAAAAGTTTGGATCTCCATCTGAAAAAAAAAACAAAAAAAACTTGGCACATAGAAAGTAATACTCATGGGAAATGAGTGATTAACGTCATAATTGCATATGGACAATACATCCAATCAGTATGAAAATTTGAGGGTCATCTAGGGATAAAATGGTCCCAAAAAATTGATAGTCACATTGAATTTACCCTAAAAACAATCTTCTTCAGAACAGCCCACCCAAGAAGAAACCACAAATGTTCCAAAGCATGCATGTACAAGGTTAAGGAATAATTGATGGGGCACATCATTTGGCAGCCATATTGGGTTTATTTAAAATAAAAAAAGTTTTCTGTGGAACCACTTAAATCAATCAACATGAAACTTCAATTGTGATGGCGAATAAATCGATTTAAATTGAAATTTCAACCACAGATGACCTGGTAAACAGTTTTTTTTTTAAATAAATAAAGCTCATTTGGCCAAGCCTGGGGGTAGAGTAGCAGCTGAAATGTGAATCCTGTCCTGGTTTCCTCCTGATTCTCTTTTTGCTTGTTTGGATTACTCCAATGCAGGATTGTACCTAGTTAGACTTCCATTTGGTCTGAATTGAATAAAAACGTCATGAGTCAGGTGTCCAATCAAAGTGGGACGTCTTGCTACCTGGTCATCACTGTCAGTTCTAATTATCTCAATTATGTGACAAGTACACAAATGCCACACAAGTCCTGGCAAGGGTCTATAATCTGATTGCTCTTTGTTTAGTAAGAGTTTTTTTTTATACATGACAATAAATTGATGTGTAATCATATAATAGGCATAAGCCTGGAACTTAACACTTTTCTCCAAACATATTCTGTTCATACTTTTGAAATCACATTGTGTTCCATGTATTTTAAAAAAAAAAAAAAATCGAATATAGATGGAATTTTCAATGAGGGAATCGATGACGTCACAATCAGCAGCGTTCGGTGGCAAACTGATGAACGGGTCCCAGACGACATCCTTCAAATCCATGAGTTCAGGACGTTTGTTCAACTCAGCATTTACGACTTTTATCCTGCCATGTTGATAGAGACGATGAATATGTCAAATTGTTCGTGTTACTCATGCACTGTGTCAAGGCAAACAATTGAAAGCGATCGGTCTCAAACGCTGCCATGGGCACCCAGACATGCCACCAATATGAAATGAGCTGTTGAATGCGGTGCAAAACTACTGTAATCCATCCTGTCCCCCATACCCATCGTAGACGGGTATCTGCTAGTTCTATTTATGAAGTGTGCAAGCCTTTACTTGGATATTTTAAATAATAAAAAATTATGAGTATATACACATATCCTGTACTCTTGATTTATGGAGCTGGGAAAAGAGAAACAGGCTTTATACAAGGAAATGTAACAGGTGGAAGCTTCAGCCCATCATGAACACATTTTATATCGATATAATATTTTATAAAGTTTTTGTAGTATTTTTTTTTCTTCCCTCAGGGAAGGGGCATGGTTAAATAAATTAACCACACTTATTCAGGTAAATTTGCATCCGTCAAACTTTTGCCCAATCTGTGCAAGTATCAATACTTTACTGAATCTGATACCCTACCCCCCTCTGCTATCCACTTTACCTCCAAGACCTTGAAGGTCTCACTGTTAGCTTTCTTCCAAATAATGGATCACAATTGGACACATTACTGGTAGGTAGTAAGAAGGCTGGAAACTATTTATACCAGTTGAATATACATTAAAAACTAGAGGGGGAGCACTCGGTAGAGTGCAAAACCTCCACCGCCAATACTGCTGGGTCACTTAAGTGAACCTGATATCCTATTCATTGTAGGTCAAAGCAGATCAGACTACTGAACCACGATTGAATAAACTAAACTAGATCGACACATGTAGAAATGCCCAAAAAAATAAAATCGAAATTTTTTGAAAAAGTGAAAAATTTTTTCTATCAATTTTTTTTGGGTGGTTGGAAATCACTTAAAACATGGAGAAATGCAAAAATAAAAATTCAAATATTTTTTCAAAATGGCCACCATATTGGACTTTGGACCAAGTCCAAAATATAATGGCATGATCCTTGGACCATACCTAATCCCCTACCAAGTTTCGTTGAAATCCATAATACTGTTCACAAAGACAGGGGTGAAAACAGTAACCTCCGTCCATCTTCGATAGCAGAGGTTAATAAAAACCAGAATATTTTATTCCACATGAATGATAAGCACAATCCTCAACTTAAATTTCATGGCTCATTCCTATATCCACAAAATGTGAGTTATGATTAAAATATGCCTTTTAATCATGAAAACAAGTTGAGTTTATAATCCAACTTGTTTGGGGACAGGTGAAAAACAATTTAACAGGACGAGAATGAGCTGAAGATGTCGACCTTGTGAATGAAAGCCAAATTACAGTGGAAGGTAAGAAAAATTGATATTTTTTTTTCCAATTGCCAAATAGATCAACAGAGACAGGACAAGTGGATTCGGATTCCCTGAACTCAAAGTTCTATCAACTGAGTGATAAAAGACAATTGCAGGTGAGCAATAGCAAAATTTGCAACGAGATCATGTTCATAATGGATGAAGGAACACTCATCTAATCTGAGATGCAAAGTGAAGTTAAAATCAAACCTCTCAACTTCAGGTTACATTGAGATCATGCCAAACTAATCCTCATATGTACGATTGCACACCTCATGTACTTCACAGAAAGTTGTGAATCAATGAGGCAAGCTTAAGCATTTGTTAAATACAAACCCAACCACAAGGAAAAAAAGGTCCACAACAAAAATTTATTGGATGCATTGCTCAAATGTACAAAAGTGCATAATCACAAGGTCGTGGCAAAGCCAACCCGGTCTTGTCCTCGGTCAAATTCGGTGTAGTAACGGCCAATGAACACATCACCCAAAATCCACAATGGGCCCACAGGTGGTGGAACATCAAGAGCCATGAAGCCCAGAAGGCAGGTGGTTCCATAAAAGGTCACTTCCTAAAGGAAAGAGTTTGTTGCACATCCAAACCAATTGCAGGTAAAGATATGGATAGTTTGGTCAACATTTTCATTTGGTGATTAAACCATAATTATATTTACCAGTATACTTTCGAAATAAAGCTTCAATGTTAAACTGATAGAGAATTTAATCTTTAACAATTTGTTTTTGAAGGTATGTAGCTTGTTCCACAACAGAAAAATGGTGTTAAAGCAGAGTGAACCAGGAGTCATACCTTTGTGACATATTGTTCTCCTGTGAAGTTGAAGCCCTTTCCACCAAACACGAACGTGACAACTGGGAGCAACCAGACAGCATTGCAGTCGACGAAAAACTGAAAATAAAGGGTAGTTACCCTTTCAATCATTGCCAACGTTAGATGAAATTCCAACAATCTAATCCCATTACAGGTGCACCATCAAGTGAAAGACGGCCTCCATTCCCTCGCCCACTGTCACACACAAACTGTGCCAATGACAACTATCAAATAAATGAAACCTTGAACCATTACCCGTAATCCTACCAAAATTTTACAACCTAATGTTACCAACTGGGGTCTTTTTGGACACCAAATTAAAACAAATTCCACGATACCAAGGGCGAAGCCAGAGGTCCTAAAGTGATGAAGCGAACTGTCCTATTTAGGTATTGTGATAGGTATGGAGATGAGTATTCAGAGCACTGCCGGGTAGCTCAGGGCAGATCATATTTCAGGAAATGAGCGACGAGGCAACTGCCGAGTCTGCCTCCATGCCAAAGTTTCACAATGACCAAACAAATTGTGATCAGATGATACAATATAAAATGCAAAGCAAATAAACATAAACTTCAAGTATCCACACATGTTACCAGGCAGTTAGTTGGACAAAGTCAAACACCTTGCACACCAGTTTTTTGTTGTCCACACTAAGATCACAGGTGGCATCTTGTTCTCTTCCTGCTGTTTTTCAGCAGGTGCAGCAGTTTTTACACCTAAAAAAAAACTCCATTGCCAGCCTTATGAGTTTTTGTAGTGTTGTCATGACATCTCTACAGGATTTATGGCATTGAGAGTTCGTATACCAAATGAGGCTTCTGAAGCACTTTCCCTCAGATTCCATTTGGGAAAATTGTCCAACACAATGAGCAGTGACAGCACCAGCATTGTGTTCCCAAATAGCACATTTGGCCAGAGATTTACCTTCCTTCCTTCTCAAAATGCAAGTCACCAGTTGGTCAAGGTTGTCCACCCCACTTTTGGTTCCATTATAAGGGAGAATTCTCTGGCTGTCTCCTTCAACATTGGCATCATGGTGCATGGTGGAGAGCCAACAGCTTTTTCCTAGTACATGCGACAAGGGTAATTTGGTTCTGGAAAGCAAACAAGCTGTTCAACTCCCAGCCCATCATAATCAGGAACATCTGGCTTGTTGGACCACAATGGTTCAATACAGGTAAAGACTTATAGGAGCAGCTCCTTGGCCAGAAGTGAAGAAATTGGCACATTTTTTTTCCAGGGAAATAATAATTTTCCCATTTATTTAAATAACTCATGGTCTTGTGCAACCTCTCGTTCTTCAGGATGTCCCCAAGTATGTCACCTTTCAGAGGATAGCTGGTCCTTACAGCACAAGTTACCTTTTTATGCCATGTCTTGCTGGTTTAAAAAGGCATATACTGACGGAAAGGACACCACTGCTTTAATGCAACAAGTTGTTCGTCCACGTAAAAGTTTGGGAGTTTTGCCTTAAACAAATTGCAGAAATCCCTGTAAGGTGCATGATCGTCAGCTTTTGTCTTGTGGCCCAGTTTTCAAAATGTCACTAAACACATTTCAACATTGTGGTACTAAGAGTTGGTCTTCCTTTCTGATCAGAAATACGTAATGGGCTGGTGGTTAGCCCCATTTGTTCCTGCAAGTAGAGTCCAATGGCATCCACTGTTCCATTTGTGATGGGCATTCCCACGATTTTCTTCATTCCCTTGGCTCCTATTTGTCTCCAGAACAATGAAGCAAACTCTCCAATGAGGACTCATTTTATAGAAAGCAGCAATTAGTGCAAAACAATGGTCAGGTAACATTTCCAGAGCAATTCTGCCAAGTGCTTTCTCAAACAATGCTGAAAATAAAGGTACACCGATTGACAAAAGGAAGGAGGGAATGGTAAAATTAGCAAATACATTCCTGCTGGTGTCAGATTGGACCGAGTTTAGAGGACGTTCGATGCAAATACCATGTGAAGTAATCATCTATCCAGAAATATGAATGAAAAGCACGGTCTTTTTGGACCCCAGAAATGTTGTGCAGCAAGGGGGGAAAATCTTTTAATATATTAACAAGCAAATAAATTGTTAAAATGATATAGAAATACCAAAGTGTAAGCCTGGGGTCCAAAAATACCTCCGTTGGTCGGATTATGGTCAAGCTTTATTGAATGAGGGGTGGTTTAAGGAATTACCAGATGCTACAATCTCGAGGGCAAGGAATCACACCAACCTGACCATGTGGCGAAGCAACTGCCCCAAGTGCAATTTGCAGCATTGCAATGTCCTTTGATGGGCCGGTAATCATAGACGTACCCGTGTCTACAATGGCCTCACAGCCACTGCGACATAGCATCATCTGGCCTACTGTAAGGCTGTAAAAACAAATTCCATAAGCACAATGGACAAAGTGGCACATCACCACAATACATAGCATATAAATAAAATCTCACCTTTCCATATGGATCTGCCAATATTCCTTTCTCGTGAGCTTCATGTAGTGAAAGTTTCCCTTATAATGACTGGAATCTGACCCACCAAACAGCAACTCACCTCCTGGCAGCATGCTCGAGTCTCTGGGAAGGAAAATCATAATGGAAACGAAAAAACAAAAAAAAAAAAAAAAAAAAAAAAAAAAAAAAAAAAAACTCAACTTTAATTTTATTAAATAAAAAAAAAATAATTGACGAACAATTATAAACCACTCAATATTTTATTAAAACAGGCATTAGTGCATTTGATTGGCCTGTTCGAGCAAAAAAAAAAAATTGTTTTTAACTTTTATAGTTTCGAAGCCGGTATAGCAAGAAAGCACACTTGTCCAAAGACGATGTACCAGATGGTTCAGGAGAATATCTGAATGAAAGATGGACCAAGCTTTTGACCCAAACTAGTTGTGTTAGAGAATATGCACGTACACAGTGAAAAGCAGGGTTAAGCAATTGGTTGAAGTCTGTCAATCTTGGTTTGTAAAAGAGAAAAAACAAGTCTAGTTTTAAATTACTTGAGCTCTCAATTCGTCCTTTTCACACATGTACAGAGTAGTGAATATTTGTTGTTTTTTAAACATAACTTTCTGCCTGGAAATCAGAATTGAAAAATCATTCCAAACAGGAACCAACTAATGTAACATGCTCGGGCAGTAGAGTGGTAGGGTGGTTCAATTGCAGTAAAACCCAGAATTATCCATTTGAACACCAAAATAACCTTCATAATACTTCCAAGAAGCATGCAATATATTAATATACAGCACGAAGGAATGGCACGTTTCAGGTTAAAGATTTCACCATTTATGGTTATATACAATCATCTCATCCATAGTCATCCTCAAAATCACATAATTTGATGAACTTTATTATCAAAGGAACATTTCATGATCAACTCAACAAATACAAAAAAAAAAAAAAAAAAAAAAAAAAGTTAAGTGTACAGTTTGGACTTTTAAGTTTAAGTTCCTCACTACCCCCTAAAAAAACATTGTGGATCACGAGGATTTTCAAGAGCATAACCCCCACAAATGGAAAGACCCTCCTGTATATACTTGAACACTGTGCAGGAGTCTGCCATATGAACTCTCATCTTATGATCTGTAACCACCATGTGTGGTTTATCAGTATGAAGGCAAAATGGCTGAATTACAGCAAGGAGTTGCAAGCTGTTGATGGTAATATTACCACATTTTTGGCATTGTAGAAACACAAGTCGAGATTGTATTAGCAAGGACAGTTGAATATCAAGAGAAGGATAAGTGCAAATGACATGGTTGGGTTGAGGGGGGGGGGGGGGAGAATAATATATTTTTTACAATTCCACATTCATAGATTATGCTTCTAAAGTAACGGCCACCAGTTAAATTATGCTTCAATGGCAAGGCACTGGACAGATTTGTTTTTATTGATCTGAAGATTGAATAGCCTTCCTCAGGAAGGAAACTTCACAGGCTCATGGAAGAAAGGGAGAGGTTGGCAAGTTCTCCAGTATTGGCATAGCAGCACCAGGTGCGCGTTACCATAAACACCTGCAGAATCTCAAGACGGCCCTTTCGAGATGGTATTAGAATAGAACCACTTGGACATTTGCCCTTGAACATGTACACGCCAATTACAAAAAGGCACATCTTCATTCTCAAGTATATTAAAATTTGGCTTAACTACTTCAAAGACAAACTGCTTGAAAGTTTGGGGTCAATCTACGATTCATATTAATACAAGAGTACCTTCTGAATCAGAAGCAATTGCAATTCCAGCCTGCACTCTACATTAGTCTCATACCTGTTCAGATAGAAGGAGAATACAGGACGTGGAAGCAAACCCTGCATCACCATGTTGTCAAAAAGAGGTGTAGCACCTGCCACAGCAAGAGAGGGAAAAGCAAGGCCTGCAATCCCATCAAAATGAGCCAGGAGAAAGGTCATGCCAGGTTGCTGTACAGCTTCACCAAACCTCTGTCCAACCACACTCAGATTCCCGATCTACAGCAAGAAAGATTTCCATGCATACCTTGAGAAATCAGGAATCAATGTGGAGAGCAAGCACTTTTACACAAGGTAACATTTAATGACCACCCAAGATGGGTGTATATAAAAAACTACAAATGTATCCGAGCCTGTTGGGTTGTTGCTACCCATCCTTTGGCAATATGGTCTTGCCACCTTTCTAGAAGCTTCGACTCAATTCCTGTCCAAGAGAATTGTGCACACTGAACTACAAGCAGCCTTGGCAGATTCCTGGCCTTGCAGTAAATAATAAATTAAACTGGAAGGAAGGAGTCTGATCCCCCATCTAAGCAAAATAACTTGCTTATTCCAAGGCAGTGGGGTATCGACAACACCCTGAATGGTGCCACTTGTAGACAGGCAGATCATGAAAGACTTGGGCCACAAACTCATCAGGCAACCCAATACGACTCATTGGGTCAAGGATCACAAATCAAAGTCAAATATTGCCATGAGGTATGAAACAGTGAAGTTCAAACCCACAACTTTGGGGATAACAGTTGAGTATACCATTCTGGATCAATACATAGCACACAATTGGAAATGCTGTTAGGTATATGCTGTGGTGAAAAAAAAAGTTATTAAATAAGTATGATGCTGGGCTTGAGAAGGAAAAATAAAAAAATAAATTAAAAAAAAAAAGGACTGCTCATTGCACATGTGGGGCTGAGTAACAATGTAAAGGTTACCAAGAAGTAGCTGAACAAATCACTTGGTTAAAAAAGCTGAACTTGTGTTCCGTTAGGGCATGCCAAACTTTGCTCGGGTGATGTTGCCTCTGCAAAACCACCACCACACAAGAAGGCTTTGATCATCCTTTGGGAATTAAATATTGGCTTGATCATTAGACCGCAGTCGTACAATCAAATAGCCAAAAATTAGGAGAACAGCTGTGCTGCGGCACATCCTGCGGAAGATCTAATTTTAAAACCAGGCTCAAACAGCAAAAAAGGTATGGAGACCTGCACGTGAACCACAACTGATTTAGCAACTCCAAAGTCCCGACTCAAGAACCGGTTGATCAAGTACTGGACACTTCTGCCTTGCTGGTGTCTGACATCCAAGGAGGAATTTTCTATAGTTGCATCGAGAAGGCAAAGGGACGATTCTTTTCTTCAATTCAGCAGCTGGTCTGTTGTGATCCACATGAGGGAGAAGTGGACTTGGATTCATCTGCTTGCTTCAATGATACAAAGATCACCCTCTGGGGACTCGCATTGCAGCTGGCTGGTCAGACTTCAACCTACCTGCACTCAACGGGGCAAGACTGCTTTGAACATGTCCACAACAGACTTCACCACCAATTCCTACCCTGGTGGAGTTTCATTTAAAGAACTGGGTACCTGAGAATTTGCCGACATAAGACGAGAATAAATTCAAAATTGCGGATGAACCAGTCATGTGTAGGTCACTGTGGGGGTTTAGCAATTAGTTTTTTTTTTTTTTTTTAATCATATTGGTACTTTAAAAAAGTAATGCGTGTGGTTTCATAAATGACTTGTAAAATAGCCTTTTGTTTCATACATTGATTTCACCTGTTAAGACATGGACATATTGTCCATAAAGCTTTTCTACCACGCTATCCCTCCAGATAAATGCTGGCTCATAGGAAGTGCGCAACAACCACCATAACAATCACTCAATCTGCATCACATACCGTAACAACGTCTTTGCTCATGAAGCCCTCAAGACTGCCAGTTCCATATTGTATCTCAAAGGGTGTACCAACTCGAGTATATGTGCGAGACTTTGACGAGTCATACCTCCTGTGTTGTGCTGCAAAAAATAAATAAATAAAAATTTACATCACAAGTAACATTTGCTCAGCATGTGCAGTTATTGCTAAACATGGTCTTCTGGGGAAATAAATAAATACTGAAGTGAAGGTGTGAAACTTCAGCAGTCCAGCAAACTCATTGCTGGAGATCCATAGAGTATTGCTTTAGAATAGAGAGTGAACCATTTGATCAATTTTGATCCGAGGGTCATCTTCAAAGTAGCAGTCTTGATGCATGGAACAAACCCAAACACCAATATTGGTACATCAATGTGAACTGAATCATGGAGCATGCGACTCATGAGAGCAGACCTTCAAGTCGTCACCCACTAGTGTTTCCAAATGTCATTTGCGACCATATTTGGGTAAATATAAAGTTTAGGTTAACCAATTAACTGGTGAGCATGACACATGAAAAACTACAACATGCACCATTATATATATATATATATATATATATATATATATATATATATATATATATATATATATATATATATATATATATATATATATATATATATATATATATATATATAATAAAATAAAAAGTTTGAGGAACCTTTTTCAATGTGAAAATGCCTTGTGAATTTAGTTTGAAAAAATAAGGGCACAAATCAGATTTCAATTATAATATAATCTTTGGACAAAGTTTACAATTCATTTTGAGAACTAAAATTGAAAAAAAAAGTACAATGCAATCACATGATTAATCAGCAACCTCAATCAATTTAATGCGTGCGCTCATGAAGGCAGCAATCACCGCAAGAGGGCGGCATCTGCATTCAAAAGTGAACAAATATTTAACCATACATTTTGTACACATCATGAAAATGATTACTCAAAACCCTGCCTTACGAATGTCACCAATACGGCAGAGGTCTTTCACTCAGTAAATGCATGGCATAACCTGTCTTCAAAAGGTAGTGACAGCAGAAACAGTAGTTATATGTTGTAGTGGTGATAAGGGGCATGCAGTGCTTTAAAACGGAAGTCTTGATGGGCCCAGTGACCTCCTACTTGCAGGGCATGTTTGGAGGACACTTAACATTAGAACCTCCAACCTCACATACCTAGAACTTCTGATGAAAAAGACTCGTCATGATGTGAAGTAAAGCAAGAAATAAATTGAGAAACGGTTATTGCTTGTAATGAGACAAGTTGAATCTCTGCACACCAAACTATGGTCCACCAATTTATTCTTACAGCTGGCCACAAGCCGTGCATTTGCCATATTGCACAGCTGTCCATTTTCTAATATTTGGTGACCTACACATTTTGCTGGATGTACCTCCTCCAATTCTCATGGTGGAGACCCTGATAAGTACCCCTGCTGACCTCGATCTTCATGATAAAGTCTCATCAGCTGATGTGCTTCCGAGTCATAGACTTGAACAGTACCGATGCATTTATGGCAGTCTCGTGCAGAAATTTGTAAAATACTTATGGCCATCTTAATATTTACTGCATGTTGAATTATAGAAAGCAATCTCAGGGTTATCCTTTACTTCTTCAGTGCGGCAAAGGGTACCGAGAAACAATACATCGTGCTTCTCACCCTGGTAAACAGGAAGGAACCCCCACATCCCCCGCCCCTCCAAGGAGGAAAAAAATAAGGAAGCACCACATTTTCAGAGTACGTCTGGTATGCAGGACTGTGCCCATGCATGGAAACCCAGATACTTCAACTGCTAACCAAAAGTTTATTCTGAATCTGTTTGCCATGTATTAGGTAGACACCTGATCTTCGTAGGTAACAGTTGCTCATACACGGTGAAGTTTTCTCCAGGCTTAAAGCAGATGTAATTATCTATCAAACCATTCCAGACTTGACACCAGTACAAATTTTTCTGCCTGGAAATGCTCAGACCTTGACCTTCGGTCAATATCACCAGAAAAAGTAAAAAAAAAAAAAAAAAAACACGTTGTATTTCAAAATCTGTTTGTGGACATGGTGTTACGAAATAATGATGAGCCCCAGGTAAACAGACCAGACTATCCACTTGAAGTAATTTGGCACAGTGCATTCCATGGGTATACAGCACAGCAATAAATGAATCCTTTTAGCCAGATAGACCATTCATTGACATAGTCAATGACATCTCCTGTGCCTCAGTGCATTTCTTTGCACGTCAACATGGGTTCATCAATGAGAAGCTGCGAGGAACTTGTAACACTAATCATTGGTCCTTCTGCCTCGGGCAGCACATGATGTGCCCGTCTTGCAGGAACATTTATACAAATGCCAATTTCCTAGACAATTCTCATTTGGCCACCACATGCTCACTCTCGTCCACCACATGCTCACCCTCTTCCACATTTGGCCACCATTTGCTATTGTGATCAATCAGCTGAATCACTTCGACTTGACTGTTCCTCCTGTTATCAAATCATTATCACCTTAAACATCTTTCAGAAAGCTGCTGGAAACGATGAAAAACATTAGTCTGGGAACCCTGGCCAACACGTTATGTTATACTGGATGAAAATGCTGGGATTTGCACAGAGAACAAATTACATCGAAACATCTTAAATTAAAAACATCAACGCTGAACCTACATGGTTAACAAGTCCTTAGCGGTAAAATTGATCAGTAGCAGTTTTGGGTATAAATCGACTGGAATTCAAATATGGTCGAGGTCACGTAAAAAAAAAAAAAAACTTTTGGGTGAAGATTTAATACCCAGAATCATGGAAAAAAAAAAGTCAATAAACTTTACTCAGTCAGCTACAAAACATTTATTTGCGGTCAAAATGACCGCTCCGGTGGTTCGAGCGTTAAGGGTCAAGTTCCACGTTCTACAACTGGAATATCAATGGATTCGACCATCCACCACCAGCATGGGAAATTACTTTCAAATTGAATCAAAGAACAAAATTGGGAAAGGTACAGCAGTCAAAACACGCACACTTCATTAATCAATAAAATTTACACGTAAAGGTAGCATCAAATTCGAAATCCCTGAAACGAATCAATGATCGAATACAAAGTTCCCATCGGGTGCTGCCTTTTTGTCTACTAGTTGTATCATTGGTCAGGGGCTCAGCTATGCCGCTGATGCAGTGCCCCAATTACCAGTATACTGAACCTCATTTTTTTCCGACCTCGGAAGGATGACAGGCAGAGTCAACCCCCTGGTGTTAATGGGGATCAAACTCAGGACCCGAGGATCCCAAGGCACCACCCTAACCGTGACACCAACACAAAGCTGAATACAAAGTGCAAGATTATTAAAATAAAACTTTAGTCATAATAACGTGAAGTTGAAAACGACTCAATGGCATCGAACAATGTATGGAATTTAACTCATGAAAACCACCAAACACCACCACCACCCACCACATGCACGGTTTTGGTGAGAGCAGCGCTTCGACGGGATCCAGAGATTAGCAGATCCAGTGTCAAAGACCACCTTGAAGGTCTGTGGAGGAGATCCGATGCCGATGAAACCGAAATACTGCACCTGAAAGTCAAACGGTCAGGGGGTCACCAGGTATTCGGACCTTCCATGGCAGAGTGGTTGAGTGGTTAAAAAAATTAAGGAACAAACAAACTTACATCCAGGTAATTCCTCAATTCCTCCATGGTGGTTCCCCTAACGGACCCATTGATCCGTGCCAGCAAACCATCGAGGGGCAGGTTTCGATCACCTGCACGTCTCCGTGTGGTGCGGCTCCGGATCAAAGGAATCCTGAAATCAACAAAACTCTCACCACCAACAACAATACACCTTAATCACCCACAATGCCCTCAATGATCCAGCCCGATCGCTCCACCGAAACAAACTTCTACACTACACACCTACCTTACTAACCCCTCAGCACACATGAACACCGCAACTACAACCACAAATCCAAGAACCACATTGCACTTCATGATTCCACTGACCGAGCACCACAGACAAATACAACCAAGAGGCGTGTCGTGTCCCGAGTTCATTGTTCGCATGGTTTTTTTTTATGAGCCGTGACCCGTAATCATTAATTTCACCCGCACGTGGTCATCATCTGTTCTGAGATTACTCGTGCGGTGTTTTCTCAATCTCGTCATCAAGTACCAGCTCCTCTCTTTCATTGGGATCAGGACGGTCGCGTGGAATGACGTCGATGTTTGCTTTAGTTTAGGTACATGGAAAATGTGGGTCGTGGGACTGTGGGATGTGTGGGTCTGCGTGAGTCTGCGTGAGTCTGCGTTGGTCTGTGTGTGTGTGTTTGTGTGTGTGTGTGTGTGTGTGTGTGTGTGTGTGTGTGTGTGTGTGTGTGTGTGTGTGTGTGTATGTGTGTCTGTGGGTCTGTATGTGTGTCTGTATGTGTGTCTGTATGTGTGTGTGTGTTTGTGTGTGTGTTTGTGTGTCTGTGTGTGTGTGTGTGTGTGTGTGTGTGTGTCTCTGTCTCTGTGTCTGTGTGTGTGTGTGTGTGTCTGTGACTACTTTTTCTTGACAACCTCTGGTCCGATCTAATTGAAACTTGCCAAGTATATTGCTGGGGACCTGCGCATGTGCCTTTACAAGGTTTGATATTAATCGGACAAGTGCTTCCCAAGTTATGGCCATTTATTTACCAAACCAATGGGAAGACACGTTGCTGCGTGGGCGTGGCCGATGGGGAAGGGAAACACAGCCGCATTCCCCATTACGGATTACAACGTACGGACTTCCGGAGAGTGATGACTTCGTGTATTCTAATAATTTCTCGATTTCTTATGCGCATTTATAGATAAACACAATGCCCCAATCCAGTCGTCGTTTACGAGAGCAAAGGAACGGCCTGTGTGGTTGTTTCTGGCAAGCGGTTTGAAAGTTTTTTTTGTTTTTTTTTTGGTTTGCACATACGGGCACGCGAGAGCGAAGGAACGTCCTGTGTGGTTGTTGTTTCTGGCACGCGGTTTGAGTTTTTTTTTTTTGCACATATGGCCACGCACATATGGCCACGCACGTACGGGCACGCACTAGTGCAGATAATTCAGAATGATAGACTGGTTACATAATCAAAACTAGAAGGGCACTCGGTGCAGCGCATACCTCCGCCACGTAATTCCTGATCCACAAGAACATATCAGGCCAAATACATTTTTGAAATATCGTACTATACAGTACTGTATCTTTTTGGCCCAATCACTCAATGGTTAAAAATCACTTTAAAAATTAAATAAATCCCGTGAAGATCCGGATTCGGATCTTCACCAAAATCGAATAAATTCGTCCTTGCCACACACCCAACAGGTCTACCAAGTTTCATCCGAATCCGTCCACAACTTTTTGAGATATGCAAACAAACAGACAAACAAACAGATAGATAGACAGGATGCGCACTTGGGATCATATGCCTCAGATGAAAAGTTTTCTTTGATTTTCTTTGAATCACTTTAATGTTCTGTGAAATGTGGTTACATATGGTTATATGGCTCCTTTATTTAGGGGTACGTCCTTTGGCTATAAGGACTTTAACAACAATAATCATCATTCTTCAACTTCCACTACCATTCCCTGCCCTGAACAAATTACCTATTCCTGCTGCAAGCTGCAGGGGGCACTGCATCAGCGGAACAGCTGCACTATCCCCAGCAATGAGGCAAACACAGTCACGTGATACATATAATTATAACCGAGGCCGTTAAACGAGTCAGAGTTTCAGCCTTTCATGCTCAGAAGGTTAAATTACACAAACTTTGAGATATTTGTGTGTATTTATTTATTTATTTATTTATTTATTTATTTATTTATTTATTTATTTATTTATTTATTTATTTATTTATTTATTTATTTATTTATTCATTCATTCATTCATTCATTCATTCATCCATCCATCCATAACCATCTCGGTAGATCCACCCACTGGATCACGTTACTTAAGCACTCACTATAGTTGTTTGAAAAAGGTTGTTTTAGCAAATGATTACAAATTATAATGTAAGAACTTGGCATTATGGCATAGTATCCTTGTACAATGTGTTGAATGCATTCATTTACGAGGGTTGATCGGTAAGTCATAGCCTCACAGAGAAGCATATCACAAAGGTCCTCAAGGGTGATTGTCCTTTTAAAGACTCAAATTGTTGCTAAAAGACAATGTAGAAAAGTAAAGACTTCAACAATGTCAGGCCACTGAATTACTGATTTTATTATTTCAACTTGTCTCTGACAACTTAATGATGTCACACCAAGAATTTATTTGAAAATGCTCATCGGAATCTAGAGCAAAAGAAAAGATAATGGCAGGATGAATGTAACAACGCAGATGATAACCAAGCACCGGACAACTAAATAGTCCTGCAGCGTAGTCTGATATTTCAGATCAATTGTTCAAATTAGCATAAAAGCACCAAAATTGGTACACATGTAGAATGATGTATTCCGAACAATTCTAGATATGGAGCCACCCGAGATTGTGCCTTGGTCAGCTTCGGCGACCATTTTCCAAAATGGCCGCCATTCTACTTTAGCGAAATTGGCTATATGCTCTTATTTTCTTATTGTATTGGTGGTAGATATAAGGAAAGTGTAAAATTCAATAAATTGACCATGAAAAGGCATATTCAAATATTATGAGCCAATATTTTCTTCATGGTGACGTGTCTCCTCATTGGCATTTGGATGCATGTTCGCCTCCTCAAACTCCATGATCACTCTGGCCACCTCGGGTCCGGCGACCATCCAGCGCCTCAGAGCACTGGGATTGTCCGTCAGGCCAATGGCACCTCCGTCACCCTTGACACGGGCATTGTTTTGTTCATGCGCTTGGTCAAGAGGAATTGCTGAGAATGCCCTCTTGGTCTTTTGCACTGTGAAGTGGCCTGCCTTGAACTCATTGTAGATCTCTGGGTGCTGTTCTGGAAGTTCTGCCATGTCACGCAGATGGACCGGTATCCACTGGGCATAGTTTATATGGTCCAATCTCAGTGAGAGAATCCAGGTACATGATGAAATCTCCCTCTCTCAGAAATTGCACATAGATTAGGATGGAGAGCTCCAGATCCAGGACTGTTGCTCAATACAAAAATTGGGGAGAGCTGTTCTCTTTCTCATGGCACCAGTCTTCGAAGTCCTCGGGAGGCTGGTCATCTTCTGCAAGGTCAGCTGGTCAAAGCTGACCAAGGCAAAATCTCGAGTGGCTCCATATCCAGAATTGTTCAGAATACATTAGTGAACATATGTACCAATTTTGGTGCTTTTATGAAAAGTCGAACAATTGGTTTGCTATGCTGCAGTACTAAAAGAAGTGTGGAATCATGAGAACGAAGAAAATTCTCAGAAAACAAAAGGTTGGACATCTGTAATAAAGAAAAACAATACCCACTCACTTTTCAAAAGGATAACTTTGAATATCTATTCTAATGTGTATGTGTGTGTGTGTGTGTCGTTGGTTGTTATCTTCATATGTGGGTTTCAGAAGGTGCAACAGAGTCCTCCCAGTGCTCGAAGTCTCCACCTTCATCCCTGTAAGGGATCACGATTCATTGACCAAGCTGTGAAATTTTCTTGTTCTCAGAGTTTTATTCCAAGAGACTCTTTTCATGATCCTCACCGAGCGCCAAACAACTTCCAAACTGTGGTTCGTTTGTGTAGTGTTTCCAGGGATGGTTTGTAATATCTCCAGAGGTTTCTTCTTTATCATTCACGTTGCTCCAATGATCACTGGTACAATTCTGGCACTCCAGCTTCCAAGTTCTTTTCACTCCATATTTGAGGTCTTGGTATTTGGATATTTTCTTGATTTTGGTGTTATTTAGACAAAAATTGCTGGCTGCTGAAACCTCAATTAGCAATGCCTTATTTTCCTTTTTGTATCTGAGTTTTACGTTCGGTCACACTGATTTGTTTCCTATGTTCATACTCAATGGGATCAGCTCGTACGTGAGCATTATGTTCTTGTTATCATTGATCGCTTTTGGTTCATGTTTCCATGAGTTTTCTGAAACTGGGATATTGAAATTTGTGCAGATATCCATCCGTCCATCCATCCATTGGGACCATACTCTGTGCAGACCGTTGGTGCTGCCGATGCTGTCTCCTTGGCTATTGGACACTGTCCAATTGGGTCAGTCCCACCGTGTTTTTAAAGCCATGATTGTAGTGTCCTTGATATCGGGCATTTATTTTGATTCGTCATCTGTACCAGTTGAGCTGACCTCTTCTTAGCCATTCCAACGAGCCTTCTTTGTCTATGTCCAATTCTTCTTCTTTTTATGCCTCTGTACCGAGGGTGCCGGAGGAATTATGTTTCCAGGTTGTCCGTCCGTCTGTATTTCCATTTACGTGATAACTCAAGAAGCAAATTGTAGAATTTCATCAAACTTGGTAAAAAAAGGTAGAGTAAGACGGGGCAATTAGGTGATTAGATTTTGGGCCAGATGTGATAAAGGTCAAGGGTCAAAGGTCAAGGTCAAACTCTGAAATTTTACTCTTTATGTCCTAACTTAAGAAATATTGGACATAATTTCACCAAACTTGGTACAAAGGTAAAGTTAGACAGGGCAATTAACTGATTAGATTTTCAGCCAGATATGAAAAAGGTCAAGGGTCAAATATGTCAATACTCTAGTGTTTGTGTGGGAGATCGGAGACATACCCGTCGACTGCTCGCAGTCGAATTACTCTAGTTTTTTAATACCTTCCTGCTCATTTATCGTTTTCCCAGTTGTCAGTGTATGTCTGTTGATATTTTGCTTCATTACCTTGTGTGTGCGAAGTGAAAAGCAGGGTGAAGCAATTATTTCACTTTTTCTGTCTGTCTGTCTATTGACAGACATCAGTTTATGATCAATGAATAACTTAATTTCAATTGATTGTTTTGTTTTGAACATGAATCAGAAAACGAACCTGTAGTTTAACAATATTTTTGGCTCTGAATTCATCCAGATTCAACATGCACGGAGGAGTGAGATTATTACCCCGATGTTTGACTGTTGATAGAATGGATTTTCAATTTTTTTCTCCTCCTCACCCTCCTCACATTTTTCCTCCTCCTCATCCTCCTCACATCCGAGCACTCTGAGTCACGTGTTCCAGCGCGAAAGCTGCGATTGTCCCTCGCCGCCCTCCCCAAACATAACAAGATGGCGACCCACCCCCCCACGTGGGTCGCCATCTTGTTATGTTTGGTAATGGGATATGTAAGTGTTACCTGTAATGTACTGAATGGGAGATGCTTAGCAGGCAGACACGAGCGGAGGAACAGTCGAGCCGGGCTGTGTTGCACAAGCGCGAGCGCGGGCGTACTCTGCCCGCGGCTCTCCTTTATTCCGTACACACACGCACAAGCCGCGTTCGACTACTGCATTCCTACGACGCCTCAGGCGGCGCACACACCTTATATCCCTTGCAGATACGATGACCACTCCGACCACTCCCACACCACCATGCCCTTCCCCGTAGGCCTGCAGACTCCACCACACTCCTCCCCCCTAAAACTATGATTATTAAATGATCACCATTATAAGAAGCATAAAGAACACGAAGGACTTCGGTATAATAATCATGAAAATAAAATGAAAACAGCGAAGTATAACAGCACACCACATCATATAATGCGTGAAAGTGGGTTAATGGAGCTGCCCCGACCAGATTCCGAAGACACAGCACCTCCCAAACTCTGGCCGTGTTACCGATATGAAGCAGCAAGGCGAAAAAAAAACACAGCAGCCCTACTCAGCGGAAACGCCCCCAGGCGGCTCATGCTGATATGGCCCTCACTGAGGTCGTGGCGATCTTTCGAGCCAACCTCCCCCGGCACCATCAAACGCCTCCGGCCCACTCCCCCCAGGCAGACCCGACGTAGATAAACATTCCGAGGCCGGAAGCCCGCTGTCTGGAAGCCGTTGGCGCCAGCGGCAGCCCTGATCGACTTTGGCCGGGGGCGCTGAACAGCGCCGCTGGCTGTACGCACTTAATGCTCCAAAACAACTCACGCACCACAATCAGTTGAGACGCCAACGCCCGTCTAAACGGCCTTGAGCGAACACAGAGAGCTGCGCTCGCAACCAGAGGTGGGGGTAACGCCGACCAGGGCACCAGTCTTGGTTCCGAGACGATCCCCAAGACCCACACGGCAGCTAGACGGTCGCAACTCCATTTAAACCACACTGCAATCATAGGCTCGTTATAAATCACTACGAACATCACTTGAAGTATTGCAAACTCATTTTTCCGTACAGCGCGGTCTTTTGATAAACTCCCAGCACATGACAAAGCAACAACCCGCGGCCCGGGACAATGGAAGGCCAATCCAACCTTTTTATTTGCCACCACTGCTCCCACCTCACATTGATCATAATACCAACCCCATTGACTGATCTCCGCCAAATCCACTTTCACACGAGAACTGCTGGCATTTATTTCAACAACATTAAACTGCATCACTAGAGCAAGGAAAAACACATATGCCATGAACAACAACCCACAACCCACATCACGAGTCCGTTTCTTGGTTGTCGACTCAATGTTGTGACTCGCGACTCCCTTTAATGCCACGGGCTCACCGCCACCTGTTGAAGCTGCCTGAACAACACCGACGCGCATTGCCTCACGAATGCTGCCGAAGCGCGGGAACTCATCGCGAGCGAAGCGCGGGAACTCATCGCGAGAGCTGATACGGCTCTCGCCGCCCCCGAACCGCACATCACCGCCGCAGGCAGCAACGAACGGTCGCTCCCGCTGCATTGACGCGGCCCCGCCGCCAGAGCCTCGCCCTCGGTACTCGACGAAGGTCTCGAAGAGAGCACTGGCACATCTGGAGGTACGAACTGGAGATCCAGTCCGAGGTGCGCCAGCCAGTCCCGACCCAAAAGGGCAGGCCCCTCCCCTCGTACAACGAACACCGAGAGCCGGGCGCGTCGATCTCGGTAGCGCACTGAGACGTCGGCCCTCGCAAGCGGTGCAATCGCTTCACCGGTGTACGTGTATAACGACAAGGCCGTCTTGACCAGGCGAATACCGCGAAGACCACGAGCCGCCTGCTCACCCATGACCGACACTGCAGCCCCGGTATCCACGCAAAACACAGTCGGTTGGCCATTCACTTCGACCTCCACCGTGAAAGGCGTCGTCATCTCCGAACCAACGGAAAACAGACTCAACCGTGGTTGCATCTCCCACTCCGGCTCGCCGGCATCGTCATGCCCCGGTCACAGGCTGATCTCCAGGTCACTGGGGTCCTCCCGCACCTCGTCATCCAAGACCCCAACGGAGGCCCCCGCCATCCGACACACACGCTTCAAATGTCCCACCTTGTGACAATGCCAACACACGGTGTTCTTATACGGGCACATCTGTCGCAGGTGCGGACCCCCGCACCCCAGCACCCCCGGAAAGCCCCTTCGCTCCCGGTGCGACCGTGCTGCGGTGCCCCTCGTCCCGCACCGCCAGGCGCGCGTGCGACCTGCGGCACTTGAGCCATCGCTCGGACTCCGGGCTGCACGACCTGCGGCACTTGTGCGGTCACCGCGTGGACCTCGGGATTAGCCGACATGCCCCAGCTGGAGCTACTCATTACGTCCTGGCCAGCAATGGTCCGGACATCCGTGAGTGTCTGCTCGACAGACGAAGCAGTCGCGACCGCCGAGTCGAATGTGATGTCGGTCAACCGCAGGATGGCTGCTACCATCTTTGCGTCTCGCAGACCAGAAATAAAACGATCTCTGAGCCGTGCCGGACGCTCCTCTGTCGTGAATTTGCATGGCACAGCCGAATGTTTCACCCGTGCTACGAAGTCCGCAACGCGCTCCTCGCCACACTTAGCGAGATGATCGAACTGGAACCGCGCGAGATGTTACGACTTCTCCGGCGCCAAGTGGGTCTTCATTTTCGCCACGATGTCCTGAAAGGATAGCACGTCATCACTGGGTCTATGTGGAGCCACCAAATCACTTAGCAGCCGGTAGTGCTCCGTTGATAGCGAGGCGAGCAAGATCGCCTTGCGTTTCTCTTCATCCTCTACATCATTCGCGCGAAAGTAGCAACCTAACTGTTCAGAAAACAACTCGAACTCATCTCCCCCGAACACGGGTACGCGTCCGTGTGCCGTGCCCCGACCTTCTGCCATGCTCATGCTGGCGAGACCCTTGGCTCCGTAGCTTGGAACCGCCCGGGTTACTTGCCGCCCTGCACACGCCGATCCGAAGATCCTCGTCAGCCAACTGTAATGTACTGAATGGGAGATGCTTAGCAGGCAGACACGAGCAGAGGAACAGTCGAGCCGGGCTGTGTTGCACAAGCGCGAGCGCGGGCGTACTCTGCCCGCGGCTCTCCTTTATTCCGTACGCACACGCACAAGCCGCGTTCGACTACTGCATTCCTACGACGCCTCAGGCGGCGCACACACCTGATATCCCTTGCAGATACGATGACCACTCTGACCACTCCCACACCACCATGCCCTTCCCCGTAGGCCCGCAGACTCCACCACATTACCAACATCATTTAATAATCTGCTTTTATTTGACCTCACGATTATTCATGGTATTCAACTTGTATTGTCTGGAAATCGGCTGCGCAAGTATCATCATAATATATTGATTGACTTTCATTTGATACCCGATCATTCATGGTGTTCATTCTTGTTATTTTATTATATTGTCTGGTAATTGGCTGCCCAAGTATCAACATCATTTGGTAATCAGCTTTCATTCAACGTCAGGGACATTCATGGTATTCAGTTTGTTTTTCTTGTCTTTCTGCCTGTCTGGCAGTCAAACAAAATTAAAAATCATTCCAAACAGGAAACTTACTATTTTTAAGGACTCCATACAGGACACAATAAACTGGCATGAATAATTAATGTAGCATGATAAATAAGGTGGTGTGTGAAAGACATTGCATCAACAGTGGTAAACTTGCCTTTAAAATCTTTTTTTAATTTCAATTTAACGATATGGTTGAACACTGCAGGCACAAATCGCCTTTTTGGTACTTGCAAAAACCTTCCATTGAGCAGTAATTGGACAAAATATTACAGCATTTTACATCATCAGGACAAATCAAATTTGCCACTCGAAGACCTCACCCATGTCCTTGTTTCTCAAGACAGTGTGAGGGTAAGGTGTTCTATTGGTACGAATTTGGAAACCTTCTGCACACAGACAGACAGCGGTCCCCAAGTTTAGTTATCTCGATAAGTATGTGTTTATAGTTAGGGTCCCCTACCTGTGTCTAACGGGAATCACATGTGTGCGCTGCGAAGTTTCTTTTACAACAAATCTCCTTCACTTCACGTCGCACACCGACACCATTGCACACGTGCGTTCGATGACGTACTGTACGTGGGCCGAGACTTTCATCGCTTCAGCTCCGATTCCACCCCTTGTCCAATCACACACAGAGGGCGACTTTCCCACGACACCCCGGCCAATGAGGGTGGAGACCGCCTCAGATGGCGATTTTCTCACCCCGGACAAGAAAGATATCAAGGAACGCCAGGGTGGGGAGGATGTTCATCTTGCGGGTTGTGGGTCTTGGTGCTGGCTGGTTCGTCTGGTCCTGGGTCATCATCGTCTCTGATCTTCTCCTTGGCCTTGGTTGATTGGTGCGTGGCCAGTTGGAGAGCGTGGTCCCTGGTGCTTGGCGCTGCGTGAAAGCTGTGGGTTTGAGTCCTGCCACGCGACCAGATCGTTGTACGGCACACGAGGTGGACAGGTGCAAGCCAGACCCTGGCCTTCGTCTCGCCTTTCCGACCAAGCTTGAGGCCTCAATAAAGGCCGGCCGGCCCAGTTCGTGTGTGTGTGTGTGTGTGTGTGTGTGTGTGTGTGTGTGTGTGTGTGTGTGTGTGTGTGTGTGTGTGTGTGTGTGTGTGTGTGTGTGTGTGTGTGGTGTGTGTGTGTGTGGTGCCAGTCCGTTAAGTAGAATTGTCTGAGTGCCTTGTACATACCTGCATTGCTTTTAGTCAGTTTAACTCTGCTCTCTGTGTCCCCCTCCCTTATAAACAAACCCCTGTTAAATGTACCAGCTCGTTTTCTGTGCTTTCTTTCATTGGCCGTGCATGGTGCGTATTGAGAAGTAGGAAGGCCGTTTGGGCCGGTAATTGTTAATTTGGGTCCGACGGACTCTGGTAATTCCGCTCGGTTATACTGAACTGAGGTCGCTAGAGTGACCCGGTTCGACAGAGCCCGTCGAGGGTGTGGTTTTTCCCGGTAGTTGGATAAAGTGGGTACTTCGGTATATTGAAATTTGGCAATTAACCCACCCCACGCCGTTGAAATATTGGCGACCACGGTCCGCTAAGAGACCCGCGACCTTTCGGACTTATCTGAGAGTCACGACCTAAATTCCGGGGTGTTCGGTGGAAACGACTCGACTGCTCCACCGAGTAGTCGTTTATCGCCACCGAACCCTGGCCCACAACACTATGAACTCGAGTGAATTACTGTATTCCGGTTTGAATTTGAAACGGTAATTTCAGGACAACCTGCACATCAATATACATGAAACATGAAACACCCATCTGCCGGCACTGGTTGTTCGTGGGTATTAAAAATATCTCGCAGTGTCTTTTGTGAAGATTAGGCAAATTATTGTTTTGTAGGTGAATTTGATTCCAGGCCGAAGAACTACTCGTGTTGCTGGTGAAAACTGGTGTTGATCTGTATCGGTGGACATAACAAAATTAAAAAAATTCCAACCTAAACTACCTCCAGTCGAACGTCACGTCTAGCCAACCAGTTCGTGAAAGAATTGGGCAAAACTGTTCCCTGCCCAACTGCACAATAATGTGGGAATAATTGCGGTTGATAAAACAAGTTCAGGATTAGTAGTAGAAGTAGACGCACGAGTATTCGATAATGAAACCTTTTTTTTTCTCTCCGAACACAACGAGATGGTATTCGTAGCATACTTACCCCACGAGATGGTATTCGTAGCATACTTACCCCGCGCAGTCTGGAGAAGGAGTTAGTGTGAACCAACTGTTCCGGCAGCAGATTTTTTAATTACATCGTTATAGCTACCAGGGTGAGCCATAAGCCCCAGAAGTAATAAAATATTAGTGATAACAGTAATACATAATAACAGGAGTGTCAAGCAAAAAGCAAAGTTGAAGTCATCAGGAGGAACTTGGATAGAACTCTGGTTTCAACTGCTACTCCTCTTCCCTCAAACCCATGTCGGCACAGCCAAGTGATCCTTACTCAAAAAATATAAATAAAACAGAACCCAGATAAAAAATAATTAAATGATTCTGGCTGCCAGACCATGCGTCTGATCAAGTTGAAATTTAAAACATCTATTCACCATCACTACTACATCGTAGTTTTGGAAGTTTCATGTCGATTGATGCAGCAGTTCAAGAGACAATTAAAAAATATATATATTTTCCTTCAATTCAATATGCCTGCCAAACCTTGTGACCTATCAATTATTTATTAATATCCTGGTATCCCAAAGGCTTGAGGAACATGTGTGAAGTTTTCCCTCAATCTGTTCAGCCGTTTCAGAGAAGATATTTGAAGTTTTCCAAAAAGACCAAAAAAAAAAGGCTGCCATAACACATTGATGACATCATCATTTTTTTTTTCTTCTGTTGACCCATTTATTCCTTCATGACCCTCAAAAATTTTTCATACTGATTGGATGTAACGTTATACGTGTGCAATTATGAAGTCATAAGGAAGTCACCTATGTCGTCATAAAAAAAATGACTTATTTCTCATGGGACAGGAGCTAAGTTTCAATCTATGGTGAAAATTTCGTGTCAATCCGCCAAGCGGTTACAGAGAAAAGGGAATAACAAAATGCAGACACGTACGTTCTACGTACGTATGCACGCATGCGACCGATTGCTTAACCCCACTTTTGGTTTCATGAGCGCGGGCTAACAATGCAGTCCCTCCAATCCAAATTGAATATTTTCTCTGGACAATTCACCATGAATTTTTCTATTTCCACGTGAGATCATGGAATGATCACAAGAGATCATCAAGAATTCAGTTGTGGTCCAGTTTTGATTGAAAAAGAAGAACCTGGTAAACTGCCTGTGTTCAACGCCAAGACTCAATCAGCACAACAAACCATCAAATCATTTCAGGGAACTTAAAAAGTTCAAATGAAACGGTGTGATTGATGACCGCTCCAAGGAAACACTGAGCTTACACTTATCCAGTGGTGGATTCAATTCAAGTGTTTATCCTGCATCCCACTTTGTTTTCGTGCCATGAACCTGCGCTGGAGTAACTTTTTAAGAGGTGAAAACACTATAGCACGGTTGAAGGGTTGTCAGTGAAGACTGTTTATGCAGCAATCGTCTTGATTTTTAAACAGCAATCAAAGCTTTATGCTGTACTGTATACTAATATGTCGAGTAGGGCAAGGGCATTCGTCGTCACAGTATACGGTGTTTGAACCTGGGATGCCAGCATCTTGAACCTGGTCCTCAGATGAGCTGGATAAACAGGCAAAGTATTGCTTCAAGTGTTTTGTTTTTTAAAATGATGGATTATGTCTACATTAAAATACGTTAGCCTGATCATGAGCTGACTCCGTGGGGTACGACTGTTTAAATTGTGACTCTTGTTGATTGCAGTGGCAATTATTGTATAATAGTGGGGCAACTTAGCATAACAATTGTGCATTTTGTGAGGAAAGCACCAAATTTGCCACACTAGTAGCCTAACATATTATGAACAGATTTGGATATTGGGCCATCTCAAAATTTTTGATGGCAGTGGAAAATGGCTGCCACAGCCATCAGCGGCTGAATTTGAGATGGCCCAATATCCAAATGTGTTGATAATATGTTAGGCTACTAGTGTGGCAAATTTGGTGCTTTCCTCACAAAATGCACAATTGTTATGCTATATTTAGCTAAGTTGCCCCACTATAAGTCCTACTTCGTTTTATAGGATTGGGCACAGATCGTGCACTTACCTACGACTATGAGCTGTTTATTCGAGATTCGATTCCAGCTCTGACTATTATAACTACTCGTCTTGCTGGGTGAAGGCTAGTGTTTATCTGTGTCGGTGAACAGGAAGAACAATTGATGAAATCAGCAAGATGTTGATTGACATATGCTCACCACCGGGACGTTTTGGACATTCTGATGAAGGGTTAATGTCCGAAACGTCAACTTCTTGCTCCCCATGGCAGTTAGCATACTTCAGTCAATGTCCTGTTGATTCCATCCACTAGAAACGCGTTGCATCACAAGGTATGCCGTCCCTCGGATGGACGTTGAGCTGGGTGTCCCGTCTGCTAGCATTAGTTTGTGGATGTCGAAAATCCCACGGTTTCTTTCATGAAAATGAGGTGAGTTATCGCTAGCATCCTCAACAAATTACCAATTCCTACCCAAATTCAGGGCTCCAGTGGAATGCTCGTCCTGGCTATGTACCTTGTGAAAGATTTTGGAGCCAAGAGTATCTGCTATTCGAACCCAATTTAATGGGAAAATGGTGGAAAGAGGAATGGGGTGAGGAAGGAGGGGGTTTACCATGCATGAGGGAAATATTTCACCAAATTTGACTTGATATGACCAAAGCACAACTTTCTGTAGTCCACAAACATCCACTACACAAAGTGGTAGTGAGCAAATTATATTGGTTCATGAGCGCCAGCCAGAGTGACCACTATATTCGTTATGTCTGTGTGTCTGTCTGTCTGTCTGTCTGTTGGGTAGTCGATCTCGTCGAAAAAAAAAATTTTTTTTTTTTTGGAGATTTGTTCTACCCTAATTATCAGTATTTAAAATGGCGATTTCAGTTAATACAATGGCGATTTCGATGAAACTTGTTTGGTAGGTTCAGACCATGACCTAGTTGTGTGCAAATGAGAACCGTTGCTATGGACAAAAACCGTTGCCGAGCAACGGGACTTTGAAATTTTTGAAAAATCATAAAAAAATTGCTTTTTCGAAAATCAAAAATCGGGCCACGAGCGACTGTGGGCAGTACATTCAGCCATATTGTCAAAAATTTCCAGCCGGATCCTATGAAAACTGTCGGAGAAGATAGACTGAATGAACCCTGGTCGAAAACAACAAAACAACGAAGTTCGTTATATCTCAGAGACTATGAGTCAGATATACATGAAACTGGTATGGTAGGTTCATGGTATGTCCTAGTTATGTGTGAGAAAGAACCGTTGCTATGGACCCCTCTGTTGCCTAGCAACGGCCGAAAAACCTCTAAATGTGGGGGTATTTTAACGAAAAAACAATCTGCAGCATTAACCCTTGAAGCTAGAATTATGAATTTTCGTGTGCTTAATCCTCAGGTCATTCCCCATCGAACGGGCCCATCACGTCAGGTTATATTGGGTAGTCGACTACCCATGTCCGCCTACCGGATTGTCTGTCTGTGTGTCTGTCTGTCCAGAGCATAACTACGTGGACTTTAATCCGATCTTGATGAAACTTAGTTATGTGTTCGATATCAATGTCTATTTGTGTTTTCCTGGATGAGGGCATGCTACGTCCAATGTGGGAGGAGCCACACCCCAAAAATAGCCATTTTTAGGGGGTAGTCGGATTTAAAATCTATCTTCTCCGAGGGAATTGACTGAATGGAAGGGTTCTTCGGTATTTGAATAGCAAAATGAATTGTCTAAAACTTGTCGTTGTCCCATTTTTCATTTTTGTCCCAAGGTCAAGGTCACAAGGTCAAAAACTTAGAAAATCGCGAATTTTGACATAAAAATCATCCGACCACCAAAACTTTGAGAGCTGGGATGACAATATTTTTTATGCATAATCTTGAGGTCATTCCCCACCTAAAGTCTTGAAACCATTTTGCTCTATCTCGAACACCTTGCCCGTAGCACCCCCTTCAAGCTTGTTTTTACGCTGATTTCATCAAAGTATGGATAATCCGAGGAGTGCGAAATGCCATATAGCCTATATGACGTTATATTGTTCCTGGAATGTTCCAGAGGAAGTTTTGCACCAAAGGTCATAATCCTTGACCTTCGACCTTTAAAGGCCACAAAGGTCAAATTTTCAAAGTTGTGGGAATCGAACCGGGTTTTCCACCTTCTTCGACGAACTAACTCCAATAAGCTATAGCACCTATCCCGTTTCCTTATTTTAATGTCCACAACATTGTTTTGTGACCTTTAAAGGTTATGCAAAGGTCAAATTTTGAAAGTTATTGAACGAAACCGAGTTTTTGACATTTTGCAGCTAATAACCTGTCACTCGTACCACATCATGTTGATCATTTTTATAACTTGGTCAAAAATTATCACATTGTCTCATCCTTGACTTCTGAAACAATCTTCATCGTCAAATACCACTTGTGAACCATCGTCATCCTCAGACTTGTATATATATATTATTTTTCATTCAAACACTCCAAACTCTGCACAAGCGAACCTTGTAGTTGTGGTTAAACTGCGCACTCTAAGTCCCTAATCATGCATGAACAAGTGTGACCTCAAAAGGGTGGCGGAAGCACATAGAAACCGACCTCCTCGCCTGTTCAAAACGATGCAAACAAAATCTTTGGTTCGACACGTTTGTAATGTAATTACCTATGTGTTACTTACCTGAATTAGAACGTAAATGTGTGAGCTCGAACTACAAATTAAAATGCTAAAAATACAACAGTAGCTTTAGCTTGGAATGTGATTGTGGACTGCACAGCCAGCTTCACCAACCTTCTAAAAGACAGGAGATTCCATAACGAAGCCCACTCCTAAACAAAGCATGATCATGCACCTTTTGAACCCACTCGGAAATATGGCATCACCATACACCTGTCCTTGGTGCTATCTGCTATACACGTGAACGATCCAAAGCCCCCAATACCATTAGCATCCTCCACCGAGAAGCAAAATGACAGCACCTGCTGCTCTATCGTTGGAGACAGGTTGGTATCCCCTCTGTTTTCCACTGTCGCCTCAGGTATTACTCCCTCTGCTCTTTCAGCTATCCATCCCTTCCCAGGCATTCCTGCAGGTTGCACACATTTATCCAGAAATCCTCTTTTTTTGAAAAAAAACAATTGAAATAAAAACGCCCACTCTTTTGTCCAGAGTCACTGCTCACCTTACTCCTTTGCTCCTCTTTTCTCTTACTTGTGGAACCTTTCTCAGTTCTCTCGATCCCACTCTTCTCTCCAGGGCTAAAATATGGCAGTGTGTCACCACCACCACCAATGCAGGTGACCCTGCGTCCCTACCTCTGAACTTTTATATCCTCATGAACACTTTGGATACCTCTCTCCTTCTATTTATAGGCTGCTATATTTCCTTCCACCTCTCCTCTCCTCTTCATGTTCGTTCATCCCCTTGTTATAAATGGACTGTGCTCCCAACAATGGTGGATCCAGCAGATCTCAATATCAGTGCGCTGCCATATACCCTCTGTCTTCTCGCTCTTCGCCCTGAGCCGATATACACCTTGTATCCAAAAAGACTTGAACATCTGGAAAGATGGTGGAGCCCATTTTTACATCAAAATCTTTTGAAGAGTTCATTGTATTATGTTTTATGCCCGGTGGTGAACAGGAAAGCATTATGACCTTTGGCGTAGGTGTTAATGAGATGTACTTAATGTTACACAAACGTGTTTCAGTATCTGTTTTATTATATACCTGAAAATGCATTTGGGGTCACGTGTGTGTGTGTGTGTGTGTTTGTGTGTGTTGGCGTCAGTGTGTGTGTTAGTGTCAGTTTGTCTCCTCCATAACTCCAAAACCATGAAATCTATCAGTCTGGAACTTTGCATGCATACTAAGAAAACTCCAAGGAAGTGCAGGAGTGAAAATTGGGTGTTTTGGTTCATTAAACACCCTCTTTTGAAGACAATTAATGGCCTTATTTAATTATATCCTTCATGAGGTGATCCTCGTCCACCTTGATCTCTAGGGTCTCGAGGCGTTTCCTGGGTAACCTTGTTGGGGTATGTAGCCGCCATGTTTTTTGGCCTGCTCAACAATGTGTTGACTTGGAACAGGCCACAACGATTTCTTCATGATGAAGCTTTTTTTTCCACTTTCCTCACTCATTATGGAATGCCTGTTCATCATAGCTAAAAATTGCTGTATACATCACTTTGATAGTTTTCAAATTAGGAGCTTGGTGCGATTTCATGCATTAATTACATGATACAATTTTCCACGATGTACTATGATGGACTAATTAATGAATATCATCGAAATATTATTTCGGTTTTGAGGATCGGATATCGTCCGGACTAAATAAGTATCGAAATCTGATAATTTAAAGAAATGAGTCTTATAACTAAGCCTATATACTAATTTACTTTAAGCAGGCAAAGCTGTGGTCCTTTCTTCTCCATAGATACACAAGAAAATATGAAATTTCCAAAGCACTAAACTTATCTTTTTCTAATGTTTGGAGAATTATATTGAGTGAACAAAAAATTTAGGAACGTGCCAAAATTAATCAGTTTCATTGAGCTTTATCATTCCATGCATTCACTGCTTCTCCTCATGCCGTGTCCCCCAGAGGGACTACTTATCCACAGCTTCTACCAGATCTGTGTCTATTTTTGGAGGTTTCGTGAGGTGCTCCATGGGGAATCGAAGCAAATCTGATGAAAAATGGATGTTTTAAAATAAAGTTATAATGTTTACACAGACCTCGAACCAATGTACTACGTGGCACATGCACAGATGAGCAGGCAACGTGGCGGATTTATCTGCAGTGTTTATTTCATTGGTGATTAAACTTTTCAATGTCTCCAGGGTTGTTGTACGTTAAACAACAACTCTTTTGTAGTAAAGTCATTCTTGGAATCAATTCATTTAATTTCTTTAACTGCTGCGGGCACAATGAAGAGCTGCTTTAAAGTGAATGAGTGCCTATATGATATGTAGCCACAGCTTGGCCAGCTTTTCCTTATCAACAACTTAATTATAATTGTAGTGCTGCAGTTAACAAGAACGTTCCTAAATAGTTAGTTGTTACCTGCATCCATGCAGTTAACAATAGCTTTGCAGTTAACAAGAAGGAAATTTAAACTCAAAGATTGGAAAGTGTCCAACCGTGAATATTTGAGATTTGCAGGGACAGGTACGAGGTTACCTGCAAGTGGATCGAGTGCTTAAGCCACTTGCCAAGCGCCCTACAATCGATAGCGCCCTACAATCGATTGTGTCCCGATCAAGATGTACAGTCGGCAGTTGTGACAAAACAGAGGTACATGATTTACAAAGATTATATGGTTTCTCTTTGTGAGTTTCAAAAGCTAAATATATTTGATAACACCTGATTTCTGAGCCGTTTGCCATGTTAACGTGTTTTCTAAATAAATGAGCCAAATATTTTTTTCACCCATCACATGATGACTGGCAACTGTTTATAAAGATTAATGTTTGTGCACATCTCCCTGAAACATCTGTAATGCAATGTTGTTTTTTTTATAATTTGTTCATTGATATTCCCCAAAACAAGGGTGAAAGGTGTGTGTGTGTGTGTGTGTGTGTGTGTGTGTGTGTGTGTGTGTGTGTGTGTGTGTGTGTGTGTGTGTGTGTGTGTGTGTGTGTGTGTGTGTGTGTGTATATATGTGTGTTTTGTTCATAAAACACAACATTTTCTCTTTGCTAACTCCCCCCACCCGCCTCTCTTTTTCTCTCTCCCGCTCTCTCCCACTCTCGCCCTCTCTGTCCCATCCTCGCTCCGCCACCACCTAAAACAGAGCAGCAGGCTCCCACAAATCTCTCTCTCTCTCTCCTCTCTCCTGATGTGTCCGTGCAGGGATTATGTCCAGACAGTATTTGTCTCCGGATGTGTCCGGGCGTTGTTTGTCAACAGGCGTGTCCGGGTGTTGTTTGTCTCTGAACATGTCCAGGTCAGGTCAGGTATGGGGGCATGCACCGGAGCAGCATGTCACTACATCCACTTTCCGCCGGTACTCCAGGGGCCTCCGTCTGGCCATCCCCATCTTCTTGAGATGCCAATCAACCTGCTGCAACCATGAGGCACGTGGTCAGCCTGTTGGCCTCCTCCACTGATGGGCTCCTTCGCTGAGAGAATCTGGTGAGCAGGATCAGCGTCAGGAAAAGGAGGCACATGTCCAAACAGCTGCAGCTGACACTCAGACTCTGCAGGTAACAAATCTCATCTGAGTCTCTCTCGCACCTGCTCGTTGGACACAAAGTCCGACCAGCGATAGCCAAGGATTTTCAGAAGAGATCGAGTATGGAAAGAGTTTAGTCTCCATTTGAGATCCCTGGTCAGAGTCCAAATCTCACATCCATGGAGCAAAATTGGAAGCACAAAGAACCTAAACATTCAGATTTTCGTCCTTCTGCACAGGTACTGACAGCACCACACCCAATGATCCAGTGAATCTGTGATTCCTCTGGATGACCTCTGGATCACAGCCAGCAGAGACATGAATATCACTGCCAAGGTAAGTGAATCTCTCCGTGAACTAAACATCTTCACCACAAACAGGGTACAGACAAGATAGCAGCATCAAATATGTTATTGAAAGCCTGGATCTTAGTCTCTTTCCCTCTCCACCTCCACACTCTCCTCCCACCCTCTTTCTTTCCCACTCCACCTCCTCACTCCCCCCTCCCCCGTCTCACTCTCTCTTTCTATCCCCACTCCTTCGTATTCCTGTCAGCAAAGCGACAGGTGGTATTTGCTAGTATCTAATATATAAAGCTCCCTGTAACCACTAACTCACTCACTGATTATTTGGCTTCCATCTTTTAATGATATTAATTTTTGGTACCTTCCAGATGACATATAGTTGAAATTTCGCATGCCGACAGATATCAAAGCCGATACACTGGGGAAAATCACAGAACCACTGGGAAGCAACTGTAAATGAAAATATAAATAAATGAAGAAAATGTATGGAGGTGAGTGACCCGAGACAATGGGGGAAACACTGTTATTTTGCGTGCTGATGGAGATCAAAACCATCGGAAAGCATCCATTACAAAATGAAAATATAAATTTATGAAAATAAATAAATAAACGAATAAGCCAGTCGGCGACGAGGGATCCGCGAGGATCGAAGCGCTGGATACGATGGTTTCATTCTGACCGAACCACCGACGAAGATTCATTGCCAAGACGTATTGGTTCACATACAATTGTTCCTCTGCCTGGCAAGATTTTTATATTGCGTATTTTGCAAACTGGCACTCCTCATAAAAAATGACGGTAAATAGACACCCTATTTTTGAAGGACTACAATTTGAAAAATAATGGGTTTGCTGGTTTGTGCTGTGGAGCCTCGCGTTGCAGACACACACACACACACACACACACACACACACACACACACACACACACACACACACACACACACACACACCCACACACACACACACACACACACACACACACACACACACACACGGAAAACCCGATAAACTTCTCTCAATGCTCTTGTTTGACCACACCTCCTGAGCCACACAATATTTTTCATAAACCACGCCCACTTTCCATAAGCCACGCCCACTTTCCATAAGCCACGCCCACTTTCTACGCCACTCCCACTTTTCATCAACCACGTCCACTTTCCCTTAGCTCCGCCAACCTTCCAAAGCCCCTTATAAAAAATGACGGTGAATAGACACCCGATTTTTGAAGGACTACCATTTGAAAAATAAAACCTCAATCAAAAATCGGCTCAAGTGAAATTTTCTAAATATCTCAAAGTGTTTAATTCCGAAGTCTCGTTTCTCTACATTCAAAACTGAAGGACAAGTATTGAAAATACTGTACGCGGTTTTTCAGCTGCTGCACACCAACGGGTGGTTGCTCGGCAACGAAATTCAAACGCGCACATTCCCAGTATATATTCCACATTTTGGCAAAGTTTCATCGAAATTGGTTCGATGGTTCGTGCTGCGGAGCCTCGCGTTGCAGACACACACACACACACACACACACACACACACACACACACACACACACACACACACACACACACACACACAGACAGACGGAAAACCCGACAATAAGGGATATCTAGCATATATAGCAAATCCAAAAAATGCAGGTGAGTGACCCGAAACAATCGGGAAGCATGGTAATGTCATGTGCTGATGGACATCAATTCCGGTACACCAGGAAAATCACAGAATGGTGGGAAAACGTCCATTAATGAAAATATAAATGGGGGAAAAAAATGAAAAAATTAAATGCGGGTGAGCGACACGAGACAATGGGGGAAGCACTGTTCGTTATTGCTTACAATACATATATATATATATATATATATATATATATATATATATATATATATATATATATATATATATATATCTTCATATATATATCTTCTTCTTCTTCTTCTTTCGCTGCTCCCGTTAGGGGTCGCCACAGCGGATCATCCGTATGATCCGCATAGTGATTTGGCACATGTTTTACACCGGATGCCCTTCCTGACGCAACCCTGGTCGCCTCTTACGACACAGGGATATGGTACACCTATTTTAACCGGGGTATACACCGGCCCAGTACACTGGTACTCATTTCGCCGACCTCGGAAGGATGACAGGCTGAGTCAACCCCCTGGTGTATTAATTCAGTGGCCCAACGGGGCTTGAACTCAGGACCTTTTGGATCCCAAGCCGCTGCCCTAACCACTGTGCCAACACCAGGCTATATATATATATATATATATATATATATATATATATATATATATATATATATATATATACATACATATATATATATACATACATATATATATACATATATATATATATATATATATATATATATATATATATATATATATATATATATATATATATATATATATATATATATATATATATATATATATATATATATATATATATATATATATATATATATATACTCCATATGGTGGACGTTTTACCTCGCCTCGCAGATTTACCCCACACATCATTGCCTCCTTTACCCTTTTTTTTCAATGAAATCCTCATTGCACTTCCATTCCCTCTGTTCCCCCAACCATAAAACTGATATTTTCTTCTCTATGCATGCAGCCCACTTTCTTAACTTTCTCAAATTTATTTTCTCTCCCTCCCCTTTTTCGTGCGTAATAATTATATTTAGATGGGGTCTTAAACAATAACAATATTGAAGTTCAAGAAAAGGTATAAGCCTTTGGACAAGAGCCTTTGGGTTGCCCTCTTGGCCTGAAATGTGTGTAATGGGGTAAAGGAGACGTATGAGGTTGGACGTGACAGTTAAATATGGACCCAAAGTGATGAATCCCTGGTGTCTGAATAGCATAAGAATATTTCAAAGTGCCGAGTGAATTATAACAACCATTGTGGAAATAAAAACCAACGGTCCGAAAACAAAATGATGTAAAATGGCAAATAGCTTTGCAGTTAACAAGAAGGGAATTTAAACTCAAAGACTGGAAAGTGTCCAACCGTGAATATTTGAGATTTGCAGGGACAGGTACGAGGTTACCTGCAAGTGGATCGATCAGATTCAGGTCGTGGAGGACAATCCTTATAAACTTGTCGTATTTGTCATGACCAGTGTTTAAAAGGAGAAACCTGCACAATCCTCCCTTGGGGGTTGGTGTCTTTAGAGAGATTTCTGAAATCTTCGAAACACGTACAAGGACTAATCAAAAGGTCTAACTTCGCTTGGCACTCTTTTCTCCCTCTCTGTCTCTCTCTCTCTCTCTCTTTCTCGTTACCTTACCCCAGGTGTACGTAATGGATGGACGGCCCTTATCATTATTTAGTCATGAAAATGTCAGTTTATCAGCGTTATAGTGGAGGTCGTTCCAGGACGTGAGATTCAATGCACCTTTGTACATCCTTGGCTACTTTTGTGATTATTTACATTTTGGTTCCAGGGAATCATGGTGATGACCGTGTGGACTCATAGGACATTGCCGACGTGTCCCATCCAGCCCAGGATACGAGGTTGGAATGTATTAGGAAGGTCTTTAAGTTGTACGTCCGTCGTACGTATATCGTCCAGGGCTGACAAGAGTAATTTAGATGTGCGAGTATGTACATTCTCCAATGGATTCGAATCTTGACCTAGCTATAAACTGCCACCCTGGTGTTTCACACACACAAGACAAATGTCATCCTCATCATCAATGTGTGTGCCGTCACTCAGATCGACGTTAAAGAGCTCACGTTGTCCTCCAGGAAGAGTCGATGAGTCATCGTCGTCATCCTGAACAAATGGCGAATTCCTGCCCGGACTGCGACTCTGCGAAAAGCAAGTAATCCGGTCTTCCTGGAGCTTCATTGACTCCAGGTTACACTGCTTGCTATCTTGAATATCGTTACTCTCTGTGCATCTTCTTGTCCACGATAAACGAATTGACAAGGTGGTTCGCTTCGTGTGAATGGCCCTCTTCGAATCGCATATGAAGGGCAACCAGTACATTACTAATTGCTCGCCTTCTTCAATTACAGAGGATCCTGTTAATCAGAGTCAAGGTGACCTTTTGGGAGGTCGATAAGAAAATGGCGGTAAATTACCATGAAAATCGTTTGCCAGGGTTTTATATGCGCTGTGACCCAATAATCACGTGCACCGTCTCCGAAACGGCTCGTGAGGTCGGTCTGGGGGTCTCCTCGCGCCCGGCACAACATGGTGCGTCGTTGCATTTTTAGCGTTGCGTGTTTAATTGCTTTCCACCAAGCCATGAGAGCGGATTTATGGAACGCACAGGAGGGCGGATTGCCGTTCAGGGGCCGACGACGTAGAAAAGTGATTTACCAAAGTGCAAGTGGCGTTTGGTTCGATGTTTTTGTGCCAGGCCTGCCCGTCACAGAAAGTTCCAGTTGCACTTGAAATAAGGAAATATGATTCGCCATTCTAATTCATCAATATTCAATACATTGCTTAGTTCATTATTGCTCTGCGTGCAACTCCACAAGACCCTGCAAATCGACAATAACTGGCTGTAGCCGTGGCTATTTGTTCTCTTTCATCGCGGTTGAGGAAACTATCGTCTAAAATGCAAGTCTCAGGATCTGATGGACAAACACACACACACACACACACACACACACACACACACACACACACACACACACACACACACACACACACACACACACACACACACACACACACACACACACACACACACACACACACACACACACACACACACATATATATATATATACATATATATACATATATATATATATATATATATATATATATATATATATATATATATATATATATATATATACAGCTCTGGAAAAAAATAAGAGACCACTCCAAAAAAAATTTAAATCAGCATCTCTACATATAGCAGCCATTCCATTCCAATGTCTGTTGAATTCCAACGCAAGCACACCTCATTCTACTTGGTGAGGTACTGATTAGGTGATCACCTGAACCAAATCTTATTTAACAATGAAAAGTATAAAAACCACTGCTGTGGTCATCACTATCCTCTTGCAATAGGACAAGCTGGATGGCAAAAACAGTGCTAGTTGTACCTCAAAAGTAATTGGAATCAAAAAAATAACTATTGACCATGCCAAAAGAGTTGAAAAGAAAAGTTTTGAGTGAGGAAAAGAAGGGTTCAATTCTGGCTTTACTGGCAGATGGATACATTGAGCGTCACGTTGCTTCCATCCTTAAAATTTTAAAGATGGCGGTTCATAAGAACAAGGTCAAGCAGCAGACATTGGAGACAACAAACCTACATACTGGCAGAGGGTGAAAACGACTTTCCACTGACCGGGATGACCGTCAACTCATTCAAATGTCACTCAACAACCGTAGGATGACATCAAGTGACCTACAAAAAGAATGGAAAACGGCAGCTGGGGTGAAGTGCACGGCGAGGACGGTTCGAAACAGGCTCCTAGGGGCAGGGCTGAAGTCGTGCAAAGCTAGAAAAAAGCCCTTCATCAATGAGAAGCAAAGAAGAGCCAGGCTGAGGTTTGCGAAAGACCATAAGGATTGGACCGTAGAGGACTGGAGTAAGGTCATCTTCTCTGATGAGTCCAATTTTCAGCTTTGCCCAACACCTGGTCATCTAATGGTCAGACAGAGACCTGGAGAGGCCTACAAGCAACAGTGTCTCACGCCCACTGTGAAATTTGGTGGAGGATCGGTAATGATCTGGGGGTGCTTCAGCAAGGCTGGAATCGTGAAGATTTGTCTTTGTGAAGGGCTCATGAATCAAGCCACGTACAAGGTTGTCCTGGAAGAACACTTGCTTCCTTCTGCTCTGACAATGTTCCCCAACTGTGAGGATTGGTTTTTCCAGCAGGACAATGCTCCATGCCACACAGCCAGGTTAATCAAGGTGTGGATGGAGGACCATCAGATCAAGACCCTGTCATGGCCAGCCCAATCTCCAGACCTGAACCGCATTGAAAACCTCTGGAATGTGATCAAGAGGAAGATGGATGGTCACAAACCATCAAACAAAGCCGAGCTGCTTGACTTTTTGTGCCAGGAGTGGCATAAAGTCACCCAACAGCAATGTGAAAGACTGGTGGAGAGCATGCCAAGACGCATGAAAGCTGTGATTGAAAATCAGGGTTATTCCACAAAATAGTGATTTCTGAACTCTTCCTAAGTTAAAACATTAGTATTGTGTTGTTTAAAAATGAATATGAACTTGTTTTGTTTGTATTATTTGAGGTCTGAAAACACTGAATCTTTGTTGTTATTTTGACCAGTTGTCATTTTCTGCAAATAAATGCTCAAAATGACAATATTTTTATTCGGAATTTGGGGGAAATGTTGTCAGTAGTTTATAGAATAAAACAAAAATGTTCACTTTACTCAAGCACATACCTATAAATAGTAAAACCAGAAAAACTGATAATTTTGCAGTGGTCTCTTAATTTCTTCCAGAGCTGTATATTTGTATAACACACACACACACACACACACACACACACACACACACACACACACACACACACACACACACACACACACACACACACACACACACACACACACACACACACACACACACACACACTCGCCGGGTATGCTGACAAATTGTGTAAGCAATAGCGAACTGTTCTTCCCCATTGTCTCGGGTGATTCACCTGCATTTGTTTGTTTTTTTTCATTTATTTATTTTCATTTATTTATTTTCATGTATTTATATTTTCATTTACGGGTGGTTTTCAACGGTTCTGTGATTTATTATTATTATTTTTATTATCATTATTTTTACTGGTAGATAGGCTTCGATGTTCATCGGCGTGAAAACTTATCATGCTTTTCATTTATTACTTGCAAAATCTAAGATTTTTAAAAGTAGATTGGTCCGTCGATTTTGTGATGCAGTCTCTGTCTGTCTGCTTGTTTGCCTGTCTGTTTATGGCCTACAGGTCACAATTTTAAACCGATCTTCACAAAACTTCATCACATAGTCGAGTTTGTCATAAGGAAGAAGGCTATTGTGTTTGAGGTCAAAAGGTCAACAACAGGTGAGATTTCTAAAATCCTCAATTTTCATCCGATTGAGTTGAAATTTGAAGAGGATTTATATTGTTGTGGAAATGGGCCCTTAGTGTGTTATTAAATATAGGATTAACCCAGATCCCCCCTAAATGCATGTTGAGCCAGGTTGTTTGGTAATCAGACGTTACATGTGTGTCGGGAGGTGTAGCAGGCTGTCTAGTGTTCATACAGTGGTGGTGTACCGAGAGGCGCCGTTCTTCTTCTTCCTTCCCCCCTCCGAACCAGCCTCCTCCCAGCGCTCTGACAGAGTCAGTCAACGAAACATGTCAGCAACCCATTGGCGGAGAGCGGCTGCAAGCTCAAAGGATGGACCAATCACGTATCCCCGGGGGCGGTCCAGAAGAGCGAGCCCCAATAAGGCAAGGGAGAAACTGCTAGTGTCGAGTCTGTGTTCGGAATAGAGATAAAGGCCCGCCTCGAAAGGAACTGGCTGCTTTGTCGGTCTGGGAACGGCTGGTGTTGAGTCTGTGATCTGCTTTCGTGAGAAAGGCCTGCCCCAAAAGGCAAGAGGAACTGCATGAGGGGAGTCGGCGATCGACTTTTTGAGGAGGTCATCGACAGCTTCATCCTGAGTCCAGTCACGGAGCCTCTGACTGTCCTGACTCCAGGCACGGCTCGACACGTCTTTCCATCCCATCGATTCGCCTGTGGAGCCCAACAACCAGATTTGACCTAGTCTGGTGAACAGGCCAGGCCTGGATTTGTATACTAGACCTTGTGAGAAACCAGCTGGAACATACCATAGATCTTTCGCTCTTGTGCCGTCGACCTTATGGGGGCTGAACGCACCGCGGCTGCGTGCTTGAGCGGTGCGACAAAAGGAGTGCATCGCCGCCATCTTGCCACGTGGCGAGCATGGGGGGTGCCGACGAAAAGGAGGCCGTCACCACCATCTTGCCATGCTGCATGCTCGAGCTTGGTCGCTCGAATCCGTTGACATCAGCTTCTCACGAGCCGCATTCGTGCCTTCGACACTTTTCCTCTCGTTCAGAAAGCACCACCAAGTACTCTGTGTCTTGTCTGCATGTGTCTGCATGTTGTCTTAAGTTTATTTCGCTAGGGCCCCCTTCGAAACCTGTATCTGTAGCTCCCTAGTTAAGAATGGGTTATAGATTAGTTATAACATTGTCGTGAAATGCTTTGCTTGTGTCGTGTTTCCCCGATGTGTCCCCAATAAATCTAGCTGATTCATATGAAAGTTGCCGCCTTGAGTTTATGTGCCGTGCTGAGGAACAATCTACTCGATTTGTATTTAAAACCAAAGGGACTGGCAGACTTCGCTCGGTCTCTGACAAGCCCAGTCTGTAGCCGGGATCTATTTCCCCAACTGGTACGTCCAGGTGTACGTTGGTATCATGATATGAGGCATGTGACCTGAGACCTGTGCCGAACTAGCCAGCGTTATAACCCCTGAGATGGTGGTGCTGTTATGTGCCGCCGATTCCTCAACATTTGGTGTCAGGAGTGGGAGGTGAATCCCTCCACCTCCATAAATTTTCAGGACACCGATTGAACAACATCTGGTGTCATTCAGACCCCGAACATTGGTTAGGAGAGGCGGGAAAAAAAACAAACAAAAAAACAAAACGTCACTCGCAAATTCCAAATTAGGTTTGATTTTATTTTGAGTGGATTGCGTGTAAAACTTCGAAATTATAAAGAAAGATGGAGTCGCAAAATGGCGGCGCGGCTCCACCTCAGCGCGACACGAAGCGGGAGAGGGTTATTAGGAACAGCGCAATGAACCGCACAGGACGAAGAAAACGCTCCCATCCACCGGTTCAAACCACGTGGTCACGGCATGCACCATGGCAAACGAAGCAGGATGACTATGCTACATTAACGAGTTTCAGGCACGATTGGGGGATACCTTGGAGCAGAGGAGGTGTGATGAGAATTATATTGAGGAGTTACAAATTAAATTGGACGAGGTGCTACGGCAGGCAGACGATGTTCAGGAAAATTATGTGCACAGGGAATCACACCAATTGGCCGATGCACGGGAACGAATTCGGTGGCTGGAAAATGACTTAGCCAACGCAGTCCAGGAACTACATGGAGAAATGAGGAAAGTAGAGTGGAGTACCCATAAGTTGGAACAAGAGAAGAGCGAACTGAACAAAAGAATAGAGGAAGAACAAAGTAGTAACTCCCGGGATAGGGAGAACTTGGAAGAAGAATGGAAAACAAAGCTGGAAAGGAAGAGGGAGTCAGGAAGTAGGACAGCACAATATTGTGGGATGTGACATCACCACAGGGAGGAATGTTAGTGGTGCGGAACTTGATTGACATCACTCGTCGGATGAAACAACAATTAGAGCAAACCCTGGTGAAGGAGACATTGAGGGAGCATACGGGGTTGTTGACAAATGAAACACATTTTGAGCAGGTCCAGAATGTGGAGCTGACAGCCCCAGAGGAGTGTGGCGAACCGATGATGAGCAACCTGTTGGAGAGAAGCGACCAGACAGAGGTGACTCTGGAACGAAGCAGGTACGTGGGCACATACATACATGGTGCCGACGATGAGCTTAAGGTAGGAATTTGATTTTTTGTTAATGAAGAGACTCTGTCCGATGGGGTGCACGTATCCGTGACCCTGAATGTGTGTGTGGAGTGCCTGTGAATGAATGCTGTGAGCCCACAGTCCAGACTGCAGCACCGGTGTGTGCTGCCAAGGCCGAAACGTGTGTGGGTACTCACCTGGCGTTGAGAATGTAACCCTGGAATGCGAGTTGGTCAGTACGCAGGCAAGGCTGAAGGTGTGGAAAGTGAACACATAACCTTGGAATGTATGCAGCCTGCTGTGTGTGGGAGTCCTGAATGTGGAATGAGTGGTGACGTCGGGAATAGGTTAGAGGTGCAAGGGGAAATAGAAATGCCACCAGGACAGAACTTGAGACCAGGGACGGAAACCATAGTGGACAGCTCCGCATGGGTTCTTACAGAGTTAGAGGTGCTGCATCCAGGAGCAGGCTTTCGAAATTGGATTTTAATTTCTCTCTCAGGCTCACAGGAACTTCGGGGTGGAGCGCAGATGAGTAGCAAGTGGCACTGGCATGTGTCACTTGGTCTTCAAACCTCGCTGAGGACACGAGGGTTTCGGCTCGCTGAGTGGGGTTTATCTGTCTTCAGGGAGTTAGAGAGAAGAGGGGGAGGCCGCTCCCCCGATTGGAGTTTACCTGATTTCCACGAACCCTGGAGAAGAGGGGGAGGCCGCTTCCCCAATTGGGGTTTACCTGACTTCTGCGAACCCGGGAGAAGAGGAGGGGGTGGACCACAACCCCAATTGAGACATCACCCCTTTGAGCCATGGCGGAAAGGTGGGGGGGCCATGTAATGGGTAATGGGGGATTCGTTCCCTCACTCCCCTTCCAATGAGCCAAAGATGCAGGCCATATGGGGATGTAAAATTTTTGATTGAAAATCATATCGAGAGTGATTGCAAACTGAGAGATGATAGAAGGGATGAGAAGGGAAGAAGGGATTTTGGTGATTATTAAAAAAAAAAAGTAGTGGAGACATCACAGGCAGAGCGTTAAACTCACCTGAAACAGGTGGATGACAAAGAGTGGCTTGTTTGAGGAAAGACTGAAATGCCTGGTTGGAACCATGCAGAGGTTCCATGGGGCTGGTGAAGAGATTTTGATGTTTTGTTTAAATTGTTGGAAATAAACGATTAGGGCAGTATGGAGGAGGCCAGCGGATGATAGACGTAGTGACAAATTGATGGGGGTTTGACGAAAAAGTGTACCAGTTAAATAAATTTGATGACCAAGTGGTATCCGAGGGACTGGTGTGTTTTTGCTTTAACATAAAAGTGAAAGGTGTTGGATGGTATTGTGGACTGGGTGTGTGGCACTGTGGAATGAATGACTAAAGTGTTTGGGGTGAATGGCGTGATTGTGTGAATGAGGAGAGTGAGTGCGAACAACGTACCCTGTCAGTAGGAGTCTCCTAACCAAGTTAGTTTATGTTAGGGGGACTTAGAGGATTTGACATGGATTCTGGCTGCTGTTCCATTGTGCAGGTGGACTGCGAGGGGTAGGTGCAGGCCAAGATATGGTGGTGCTGGCTGGGAGTGTGACATGGTATTGGAAGTTGGTGAGTCGGGAGAGAGGGCGTCAGGGCTTTGGGGGCTCCTGGCAGGTGAAGGCTGTCAGAGGTGCCAGGAGAGCACTGTCGGGTTTAGTGCCAGGAGAGCACAGTATGGGTGCTAGGAGAGCACAGTATGGGGGCTAGAGAGCCACCCCTTAGTTAGGAGCACCAGAAGCACGCTCAGGTGAACCACGAGGTCGCTGGGTGTCCCCCACCCCCGATTGGAAGCAGGCAAAGAGGCCTAGTAGTAGTCACACTCCCCAGCCAGCGAGTTATGCCTGGTACCACCAAATTAAAAAAAGACAGATAAGGGCCTTGCCCAGGTTTCAAAAATGGAACAGTGTGCCAGGTCGGGAAAAATTGGTCATTTGGATAATTATTATGATAGCAGGGTTTGTTTCATTGTTTAGAGCTAAAAGTAAATGGTTAGGTTCGATGAACTCTCCTCCACACCAATCATGCATGACACCTGGTACGAGTAGTGTTGATGGGAAAATTTGTTAACAAGGGCCAGACTAGGTCACCCTCTCCAAGTGCCAGAGAGGCCACCAGTATGTCATGAGCACACACCCACGAAAATAACGTTTGAGTAAGAAACACACCATCCTGTCTGAAAATAACAAAAAAAGACCTTATTAAGAAGACCATACCAAAACAAGTCCTGCCAAAGCAGGTTAGGCAAGGAGGGTTAAGGGTACACTCCATCTCACCTGGTCTGAGGTCATCACACCCACTTGCATCCTCAAGAACCCCTCCAAACTGCATTTGTTTACCATCGATATCACCGTGCCACCATTGCTGTGTCACCTGCTGTCCAATGCAGGGCTTGTTGCCTGCTGCTGCTCGTGAGTAGGCCATTGCGGCCGAAAAAATCATTTTGTGGCCCATATGGGCCGAAGTAATTTTGTGGGCCATATGGGCCAAAGTCATTTTTGTGGGCCATTGAGGCCAAAGTGATTTTGTGGGCCGTTGCAGCCGAAGATTCCTGCCATTTTGTGGGCCGTTGCGGCCGAATATTCATGCCATTTTGTGGGTTGTTGCGGCCGAAGATTCATGCCATTTTGTGGGCCATTGCGGCCGAAGATTCATGCCATTTTGTGGGCTCACTAGGCCGAAGAACTCTGTGAGTTTAGGCCACTGGACCGAATGAACTCATCTGCTGAGAGGCCAATAGGGCCACGAAGTGAGGAAACCCTCATGGGTGAATAGACAAGACTGCCGGGAGGGGGCATGACGTGCCACCGAATCCTCAACAATATTTCAGGTCAATGAATTCAATCGATCAATTATTTGAGGTCAAGATAGACCAAAAGGCCAACATAGGCCCAAGGTCAACAACTCTGTGGCATTTCTATATAAAAAAAATATATATATATATATATATATATATATATATATATATATATATATATATATATATATATATATATATATATATATTTCAGGTCATTGAATTAAAATAGCCAATTATTTGCTAAAATCCTAAAGTGGTAAAAATCAATCCTAAGGTGGTGAAATCCTCAATTTTCATCCGATTGACTTGAAATTTGAAGAGCATTCATATTTCAGGTCACTGAATCTCTCTAATTTATCTGAGGAGTTTTAAGGTGCAACTCACTTTGTCTATCAACAAGGCAAACATGAAGACCAAGGAGCTTTCCAAAGAAGTGAGACATAAAGTGGTGGAAAAGCACTGTTCAGGAGAGGGTTATAAGAACATTTCAGTCACTCATTATCGCTTTGAGTATGGTGAAATCCATCATTAAGAGGTGAAAGACATCATACTACCCAGACTGTACCCCCATCAGGTTGCCCATCCAAACTCAGAAACCATGAAAGCAGGAAACTGGTTCGGGATGGCACTGTAGATCCAACAGTGAGTTTGAAAGATTGGCAAGGATCTTTGTCTGAGATGGGGGTCAGTGTTCATCAATCAACAATATCCCGTTTCCTTCACAAAGCTGGCCTCTATGGACAGGTGATAAGAAAGAAGCCATGATTGAAAAAGATGCATCTAAAAGTTCTTATGAAGTTTGTGAAAAAGCATCTTAATGATACAGTAGGTATGTGGAGAAAGGCTTTATGGTCAGACGAGACATAAATTGAACTTTTTGGTCTAAATTCAAAGCAGTGCATCTTTGTGCAAGACTAACACTACACATCACCCAGTCAACACCAGTCTTACTGTCCGGCCTGGTTGTGGCAGCATCATGCTATGAGGCTGCTTTTCATCAGGGACTGCCAAGCTTGTCGGGATAGAAGGAACAATGGATGGTGTAAAGTAGAGGAGAATCCTTGATGAAAACCTGCTTGAGTCAGTCATGAATTTGAAACTGGGTATGTTTCATTTTAATTTTAAGAAGAAAATAAATATTCCTGAGTGGCCCAGTCAAAGTCCTGCCTTGAATCCAATTGAACATTCATGGCGAGACTTGAAGGTTGAAGCACATTGACAATCCCCATCATACTTGGAAGAACGAAAACAATTTTCATTTGAATGGCCAAAGATGTCACCATCTCACTGTGCAAAGCTGGTGGAGACTGACCTAAAAATACTCGTAGCAGTCATTGCTGTCAAATGTGTTTCCACTAAGTACTGACATATGGAGTGAATGCTTTTGCAACCAGTGAATGTTGATTTGTACATGTTTTTTGCAGGTATTCCTGACTTGTAACCTCCTTCAGCTATAACAGTATTTAGTTTGATGTCTTCTGTAATGAATAAAAAATTCATTTGGAAAAATTGTTTCTACATAATTCGTAATTCTTCTAAATGTGGAATGATTGGTTGTGGGTGAATACCTTTGCAGGCCTCTGTCGATATTTTTTCAAGGAGAAGAGATGTTAGGTATATATTCTTCACAGGAATTGCAAAAGACAAAATTCACAATCATCTCAGAAAATGAAGCCCAATCTTAACCTTACATCGAAACCCTAACACCCCAAAACCAACCCTAACCCTCACATTGAAACCCAAACCCTAACTCTCACACCCCAAACCCAAACCTAACCCTAACCTTCACACCCCAAACCCAACTCTAATCCCAAGATCATGAATCATTTTTCACAATTTTTTTTAAAAACAACTCAATGACTTATTTTTTAAATAGTTTAATAATTTTTTTAAGCAGTTCAATAATAATACAAGGTCAATACAGTCTTTCAACTTAACAAAGTTTTTTTGGTTGTTTCGTTTTTTCTTCCAGTTCTGTCTGAAGATTGAAGTTTCAGTTCTTTCAAGTTTGAAGAAATGGAAAGGAGGAGATTATATTGTAAATTTGTCTCAAGAAATCCCAGGTCTTCCCAACACTTTCTTGATATTACTGAAAAAGAATAAATAAATACATTACATGTCTAATATCAAATTATATAATATGTAATTTCATTAATTTTTAATCAACTGAAATTACCCTCATCAATTACCATCCAACGAAGAACAACATGGATAGATAGGTTGAGAACTCCAAAGGTCTCCAAGATAGAAACCACTTTTCGACTCTCCAAGGTAGGTCTCATATATTGAGCCATCAAAGCAGGACTCTTTTCCTGATTTCCCCGAATTTTGCAAGTCTCCAATATAGAACTCGTATGCTGGGTCAAGGTAGAACTCGATTTGTGGGTCTCTGCACACATATCATCAAAAGGAAGTGAAAACCACTAAATAGCACCGCCATCATAATCTTCATCATTTCAATGCCTTCCGACAACATCCTGGAAACAATGTATTCTCTCCATTGCTTTCTGCATCTCAGTTCAATTTTCCTTTTCTTTTGCCTTCAATTTCACATCTTGATTTTCTTCATCACAAAGTCCCACTGGATTTTCATTAAAGTTTTTCAAACAATTATTTTTACTCCAGTGAAAGTTTATAATTGAAAAAAGCTGGATTTGCTACTCGTCGGTAAAGGCGACGTTTCAGTGAGAATCCACTCGCCTTGGTCACGGAAGATGATGAAGTGAGGAAGAAACTGGAAAATTGCCACGTGACATCCGACCTTCTTCGATTTAACTACCAACATTAATCGATTTAATTAATTAATTTAATTGCATCAATTCAATTACCAACCTTCATCGATTTAATTAATTTTAATGATCATCCAGATGTACACGCCGACTTGTACGGACACAATAAAACTTATGCCAGACTTTCACCAACTGGATGATCTCTTTGGTGCTTGGCTGGATGAGAGTGCAGCAAAACATTTGTTTGTTCCCAACGCTTCTGAGACACAGACAGAATGGGACATGATGGGGGTGAAGAACATGTAGTTTATACAAAGTTTGGAATAATTTGTAATGCAAGGCAAGAATCTTGGCAACTTCCATTCCAACCGGTGGGATGGTTTCATTCGAGAGGGTGGGGGAGAGTTAACGAGCACCTCTTCTGAGGGGTCTTCGGGAAAAAAAAAAACAATAAAAATATAAAAGATTAAATACATTGATATCTTCATCAGTTTGATAACTTGTTCAGGAAAGGGCACAGAAGGGAATTCATTGATGGAAAAGGTAACGACGAAAAGGTGAATAATTCAGTCGAGGCGAGTTAAACTTCTTGTGATTTATCCTGCATAGCGATGACCATGTCAACAAGTTACCTTCCCACCAAAATTATAATTCCAATTATATCCACAATTAAGAACATTTTTCTTCGTGGAAGGAAGTATTGACAGCAATGAATATAAAAGAACAAGTGTCAAAATGTATTTCAGCTTAACGTCCCGATCTTGGCATTTGCTGTGTTTGCACCTATACTAGTATGTTCATCCGTACTGCCCCAAAGTATTGAAGAGCGCTTACCTGTTGAAGGTCCTGCATGTGGTATGACCTGTCAACACCGTGCTGTTTAGGTTTTGTTGTTGCAGCCCCTCAGTAACATGTTGCCTCTGTTGCTTTTGCAGCCTGTGATCACAATGAGGGTTCTACTTTCCCTGCAGCCCCTCAACACTGTGCTGCTTCTGTTCTTGCTGTTGCTCATTTAGACCATGTATGACAGTTTAAACTCCCGAAGATCATTTGACCCCTTCGACATTTATACCCACAGATCCTTTCGACCCGTTGAGACCCCATCGACCCATTTCAATTCTTGATGTTTTTTGTTTTTTTTAGAGCCCATACGACCTTTACACCCTTTGAACTGCTTCAACCCCTTTAGAACCATTTAAACACACAAGACACAAACATCAAAATAGTCTTTTTACAACACAGACTACTCTTTTTAGCAGGTGATGTGCAAACCCTACCAACCCAGAGGGTGGATAGACTGTGCTAGTAACCTTATCTAATCAAAAACTACTTGATCAAACTATCACGAAAACAAAATTAAACGACTGGAAGTTGTACAACACAAAATAGAGCCCTCCCCCTTCTCCCTTGCGAACCTGGTATTCCTTGTCCTCAATGAGAATCGTCATCGTCACAATGACATCCGTCGTCTCCATCGTCACAATCACATCCATATTCATCGTCTCCATTGTCACAATCACATTCATCATCTCCATTGTCACAATGACATCCGTCGTCTCTATCGTCACAATCGCATCCATCATCGTCGTCATCACAATCACATTCATCGTCTCCATTGTCACAATCACATTCATCATCTCCATAGTCACATTCGTCATTTTCGTCATCATCTTCCGCATCCTTATCCTCCCGATCTTCTCCATCCTCTTTCTTGTCCTTTCTGTGAACACACAAGAAAAAACAGAACTTCGTTTTAGAGAACATTTCTCTGCGTCGTGCAAATGTATCGATCAGAGCACCACCAGATATATAAACTCCAACAACAACATACTCATCAGTGGAGAGGTCCATCGGGATCACAGTTTGCCATTCTTAATTTGAAGATCAATCATAAAATGAAGACTTGTGAAGAGGTTTACCGGAGCCGTTTGTTCATCCTTAAATAAATCGCCCAAAGCAAGTTGATGATAAATATCATGATGGAGATGATTCCGACAGCATGTTCAAACCTCCCCCACAGCAACATGAGCTCTCCAACATCCATCGGGCCGAAGATGGAAGCTTTCCCAAATATCTGTGGACACGGACATAAGTTGAATAAATTAATGTTATTTCAATGAAAACAGGAATCAATATCCTTCATAACAATCCCTAAATGGGATCCTTTCAAACTGAAGTTGAAGCCTGACATTCTGACCACAGGCCCAGCAAATGGATCGAACATTCCAGAACATGTGTAGGTTCCTCGTAACAAGATATGAGTTCATTTGTCCACACCGTAATCAAACCGTCATTATTTATTTAATATCACAATCGGGCGTCCTTCCTATAACTTCATTTTCACACTAATCGATGGGTTCTTTAACCTTTTACCCTCCATCCATCAGCGATGGTCTTTGTCTCCGTTTCCCACTCACCTGGTGAGACTTCCTCATTGCCCACACTCCAGGACGCACTTGCAGGTGTGCCGGAAACATATTTTCTTGAAATTCATTGAAAAAACTCAAGAGCACAACAAGGTACGACCACATCGTAGCAGTGAATGCGGCAGAATGATGGTCTTTGTGACAATGCAAGGACAAGCATTGTTGTCATGGTAACCATGTTCAGTTCTAAACGAACCTATTTCAATTTTCATTGTATCGTCATCCCATGTATGATATGTAATAATATAATGGTGTTTAATATTTGTGTACAGGGTGGCCTTAAAGTCGTTTTACCCCTCCACAGTAAAGCATTCATTCTTAAACTCTTAATATGCAGGTTTTATTGTGTAGTATTTTACTTGCAATATAAATTAATCACTCATTGTATCCGCACGTGCTCCTTCATGCAGATACAATGACTCATTAATTAAAAAGATGCTTGGTACTACAAAACTTCAATATAGATATAAACGGAGACATTTGAAGGACATTACCATAAAACAGACAAACAGGAAAACCACAAAGCTTTTCATTGTTTTCTCATCAGGTGAAATTCACACAAAGTAAATGAGGTAAGGAAGAACAGTCTATATGATGCCTATCAACAAAGTCAATTCCGATTGGATGTTCTCTCCTGATGCGTCATCACCTCCCAAGGTCTCGGTGGGAGGAGCCTGTTCAGTGTTCAGCTCTCCAATTGGAGGTTGCAGAGTCTGAGGCGGAGCCCCTGAGGCTGCTCCAGAATCCTCTTCATCAATATCTATGATCGTGAGATGAGTTGGTGTTCCTCTTCTTCTTTGCACAAATAAGCAAAGTGAGTGGATAAACTCTTTTTGCCGATATAACATATGGTCCATGGAAAAGATAAATGTCGCTTCTAGTATTCGGAGATGCATTGTATTGTTGCGAATTCGCGCCCGCTGGCGTGTGAACGGCCACGTAACTCGAATCGCGGCACGTCGCCCACCGGACGGACAATTCTGTCGTGACCCTCTCGGACTAACGCCGGGAGCTAGTCACGGGTGGGCCTTTCGGCCTCACCACGATCGTGCCAATCGGCCCCCCGCGTGGGATAGGGTTGTTCACCAAACTCGACCTACCTAAGTACCCACGCGGAGGGTAGATCGGGCGATCGCACCTCGCCGCAGATCGACTCCGGACACGGGCCACTTAAGCGATCCGTTCCATACTATCGGCATAACCGAGCGGTGTTATCGTCGGCCTCGACGGTTCCGATTAATTATCGGGCGTATTAAGCCCACTACCAACCCATTACGTGAAGCAAGATGGAGATTCAATTAAAGAAAAGACGAAGCGAAACGGGAAAACAGTTCAACATGATGCACATTTATTCCGTGGCACACGGAAAGCACACATATACAGTTAAAGCAATTATGCACAAAAAGCAGATGTAACAAAAGAAACACAACAATGCAGATCTACAACCGACTACGCGTACACACGGCAACACTTACACAGTTTTACTTCACCAGACTGGCGCCACACACACACGTTTACACAGAAACAAAAGAAAAGGGCCACCCTCAAAGACAAGGGGGCAGACAGGGGCTGTGGGCCAATATTTGCGCGGGACCTGAAAGAGCGGTCAGGTCCGCGAGACCGGGTGGATCCTACCCGTGTCTTTGTGATGAGCCACAAATGTGGCAGCGCGGCGGTGCCCGACTTCGTGCTCCTTCGCGGGTTTCGTTGGCACTGCTTGGAGTGGGGTGGGAACGGGGCCCCCTTTTCGCACTATCTCAGTGCGGGGGGAAAAAGGGGGGGGGAATTGTTGATGCTCTGGGGAAAGAGGACAGCTGGCTTGCTTGGGTCCCGTGACGAGCGATTCCACCGCGAACCTCGTCGCCGACCACCGTCTTCCTTGCCTCGGACCCGAGCTCCTCGGTCTCTTCACCAATTCTCCTCAGCCGACTGCAGCAAACCACCTGCACACCCTCGCCTCCCGACTCCACTCCGCGCTCCAACCCGACTCTGCCCAAAACACTCTCCGCTCTTCCAAGGCCGACTCTGCTCAAACCGACTCTGCTCAAACCGACTCTGCTCAAACCGACTCTGCTCAAACCGACTCTTCCCAAACCGACTCTGCCCAAACCGACTCTGCCCAAACCGACTCTACCCAAACCGACTCTACCTAAACCGACTCTGCTCAAATTCGCCCTGCACTCGGCGCTTTATAGGCTGGCAGGAGAACCCATATGCAAATTTCTGGATCAGAACGAGCTCGGGGGTGGAGCCACGCTCGCCCATTGGATGGAGGAAAAGGGGCGTGATTCTCCCCTGATCCAAGAATTTGCATATCTCGATTCCACACAGACGCGCCTGGAGGCAGGGCCAAACCGCCCCGCGCTTGCTGATTGGATGGATCAGAAGTGGGCGTGTAGAATTCCTGATCCGAATTCTCCTCGGAAAGGCCGCATTTTGCACTCGCGGCTCGGCACGCGTCCCGTACGAGCCCAGGACAGCCTGACGCTCGGTGCTCACAGGTGGAGCGGGAATGACTGCAGAAGGAGAGACGTGAAGGTGGTGGAGGGTTTATGGTGGTGGTTTATGGCCATGGTGCCGTTTGGAATGGCGGTGATGCGATGTTTGTGGGAGCGAGTTGTGAAGGTAAAGATCGTGGCTGTTGGCGTTGTTGTTGTTGTGAAGCGGCGTTGTGGTTGGTGGTTGTTGTGTGATGGCGGTTGAGACGTGGTTGGTTCAAAATAAAGATAGAACAGAAAAACGGCTATCTCAAAGGGTCGCAGCCTGAATGAATCACATTTATTCCCTCTAAACAACGAGTTTGGGCTAACTACACATGTACTTACAGAGATATCTCACCTACGGGACCTGAATGGTGGTTTGCGAATTTCCACAACCGCAACAGTATTTTGTCCTCTACTCAATATTTGTCCTCTACAACACCACTGGGTCTGTGTGCATGGTAAGCCTCACAGGGTCCGTGTGCGAGTGATGTCACTGGGGATCTCGCAGTACGAAATGCGGGTGAGTGGAGTGAATGTGGAATGCATGGTGCAAATGAATGATTGGGCGGAGGAGTGAATCCCACCCAAGCGAACCTGGGGTCAGTGTAATGTTAGTTAGTGGGTTAGTTAAATTTACCAAAAGGAGGCCGCTTTGTTGTTGGTGTTGGAAGAAGGCAGGATACCTGTTTGAAGGGTGCAGGAGTCCGTTGAACGGAGTGGCTTCACTCTTGACCACTCTAACGGTCCGTTGACCGTTAGAGTGGCTGTGGAAAGGTGAGTGCTGAGTAGAGGGCATCCCCGGCACGGAGAAGTCGGCCAGAGTAGGCCATTGGTCCAAGTGACCGGGAGAGTGAAATGGGCACGGGCGACCCTCGGAATGGGACCCGGAGCACCAGAGATGCCACGTGGGCATATACGGGGGAGTAGCCAGGAAGGGCACTCCCCGCGTTCATATGGAGTAGGTAGGCTCAGAGACAGCCTCGGCTGCCCGGGGGTGCTGTAGTTCGAGTTCGGCAGATGGGAATCCCTGCCAAGTGAACCACGCTGCCAAGCCACGAAATTGTGTGAGGGCACGAAGGAAAATTTGAGGGCTGGGCCCAAATTTAAAATGGACACCGACACAGGCGACGGGAATCATGGTTGTTAAAACCCATAGTTGAAGGGACAGGTGTTTTGGAAAGCCCCGGGGATAGTTTAAAGTGTAATAAATGGTAGGATAGTTCGGAAATGTACCCCCTTCGCACTGTCTATCCCTTCGCTCTTGGTAGGCCACTGGACTCACCTTGGGTTAGATAGCTGAACTCTGAGGAGGCCATTCTGAGGCTTTGTTGGGCCTCGAGACAGGACGCTCGCCTCTTCCTTATTCCCCTCCAGAAAGGAATGTAGTGGTTGGGAGTAGGCTCGGTTGACAGGATAGGTTAGCCGGACAAAGACAGGAAGTAGGTTAAGGAGATGGAATTAAAAAAGAAAAAAGAAAATAAAATAAAAAGGGGCTAAATTTGGTTGGTTTGTGTTTCAAATTAAGGGAGTGGGAATGGACAGAGACAGGCAAAGGCGATAGGTTGGGGGGAGACAGTAGGTTAAGTCCGAGCCCGCTTTCAGAGTGGCCGGCACCACCGCACTCCTTCCAGACCCCCACGGAACGAGACCAGAGGCCGGCCAGCTTTACCTGCCGGCCTGTTGTGCTGTACTTGCTGTTCCGCATTTGCCTTGCCATGCCTTGTTTGCCTGCCTCTGCCATAACCCCATGCCTGCTACCCTTGTTTGCGTTGCCCCTGTGTCACCATCACCATGTATGCCAGGACCATCGCCAGTGTTTTGCAAGGACTGCCCTGCAGGCATCTACACCATCCATTTTTTGGTGTTTTGCGTTCTTGCATCCACTCCAGTTCCATCCAGTTCATTTCAGGGAGGAGCTTGGTACTGCATTGGGCAGCCAGCTTCCTCCCTATTCTTGCACACTGAATATTCTTTTATTTATATGTAAATAGAAAAAATAAATATTCTTTTATTTTTACACCACCAACATCAACGCTGACAACACTGCATCACCCTCACCTTCACTTCGCTTCCTTCACCTCGCTCTGGCCGACGTCATGGTGGGCGGAGTTCAAGGAGGAGCCGCGCAGCGGCCCTCGACCAATCAGCGTGCAATGAGTGATGTGACTGTCGCTCGGCCAATCAGACTTCCCTGACTGTGTGAAGCTGGTCCACGTGATGTCACCATGCCCCCGGGCCAATCAAGGAGCTTGCCGCCAGTTTTGCCCAGTGAGAGAGACGATGAGCGATTTGCGTGCCAAAGCTGGCCAGTGAGAGAGGGAGGGTCGAGAGGAGGCACGGGGGGTATAATTATGGGGTGGTCTGCACGAACGGGGGTTTCTGGCAAGAAGTGAGCATCTGCGTGCAAGGTGGTTGAGTGTGAAAGCATCAGCACACAGAGTGATCGGTGCAACTGAGGGTCTTCTCCTGCTCGCCTTTGCCCTGCTGACTTTGTTCACCTGGATCCCGGTCGTGAGGGTGTCTGGCTCGTCTGGATCATCTGGATCATGCTGGGGGTCCAGTTCTGCACCGAGAACCTGGTCTTTGAAGACCGCATGAGGCAGAAAGGTCAAACAGACTGTCACCTCAAGCTCGACTGTCCTCCGGGCTGAAAGTCCGAATAAAGACCACTTTGTTTGGTCTGATTCTTTTGGGTGTGTGCGTGTGTGTGTTTGTGGCGCCAGTCCAATAAGTAGTGAATTCTTAAGTGCGTTGCTGTACATACGTGCATTTCCTTTAATTGGTTTAACTCTGCTCTTGCATGCTTCCCTCATTCCCCAATTATTATTGTTAAATAAACATCCCCATTTGTGAAATGTATCTGCTCGTTCGTGTCCTTTCCTCCATTGGCTTAGTGTGCTGCGTGTTGGAAAATTATCCAGGCTGTTGCCGCTGTAATGGGACATTTGGACCGACGGATCTCGGCGATAAACCGCTCGGGTCGCACATGGTTCAAGTATGCTAAGCGGCTCGTTCCGTATGGGTGCCGTCGAGGGTGTGGAGACTCGGTAAATAGCCACGTGGAAATCTAGGTATTTTGAAGATTGGCAAATAACCCTGTATCACGTGGCAGAAATATTGATGCTTCACGGTGCGATAAGGGACCCGTACTTTTTCCAAAAAGGTACGATCTAAATTCCGGGCGATCGGACGAGCCGACTTTATTGCTCCATCTAGCGGTCGTGCTCGCAGCCGATACCCGGCCCTGCAACAATATATATGTTTGTATGTATGTATATATATATATATATATATATATATATATATATATATATATATATATATTTCTTCTTCTTCTTTCGGCTGCTCCAGTTAGGGGTCGCCACAGCGGATCATCCGTGTGATCCGCAGAGTGATTTGGCATGTTTTATGCCGCATGCCCTTCCTGACGCAACCCTGGTCGCCTCTTACGACGCAGGGATATGGTACACCTATTTTGACCGGGGTATACACCGGACCAGTACACTGGTACTCATTTCGCCGACCTCGGAATGATGGCAGGATGAGTCAACCCCCTGGTGTATTAATTCAGTGGCCCAACAGGGCTTGAACTCAGGACCTTTTGGATCCCAAGCTGCTGCCATAACCACTGTGCCAACACCAGGCTATGTGTGTATATATATATATATATACACACACGAGGTGTGTTCAAAAAGTATCCAACCTTAATTTTTCGTGCATAAAGAAATGAAGCTAGGAAGGCGTCGTTTGGTGCACGTATGTAGGTGATCCTAATCCGTATGCGTGAATATTTTCCCGCCGACAGACCGCCAATGCGTGAGGAAGTGTAAGTGAGCGCCGTCAGATTTTCGTTTCGTCGGACTAAGGCCTAAGTCACATTTGCTCTATGGTGAGGATACGGCAGCCGTACACCCTCTGAATTAACAGAAACGTGTGGCGGCCACAGAGTTTCTGCGGTGGCCTCAGGGTGGCCCTACGCCATTTGGCTATCTTTTACAGGCCGTAGGGGTCGCCATGGAATTATAGCGCGGAGTTATAACTTTTTTCCTCTCTACGTTCGCCGTAGCAATTCGACAAGCCGAAACAAAAAAACTGGTAAAAAAAAGAAGAAAAAAAAAGAACCCACTCGTTACCGTCCGTCTCGCCGCACGTTCGCCTTTGGGCCCCCTGCAGTCACCTTGCGGGCAACTTGCGTCTGCCTTGAAAATTATATGGCCGCCGCAGGAACGCCCTTAGGTCACCGTGTGACATCAAATCAAAGACCATACGGCACCGCCAACTTTTCGGTCTCCACAATTTATAAATACGCCATGCGGCTACATGAAAAATAAAAACATATGTAACTGCTACATTGTGTGACCGTGGAAATACTGTGGCCGCCCTATAATTGCTAATGGCCATAGATTTTGTAGACTCCACGGCCGCCGTGGCAAATGTGACTTAGACCTTAGGCCTAAACAATGACTGGATTGGGGAATTGTTTCAATTAGATCGGACCAACTGTATCATAAATGGCCATAACTTGGGAAACACCTGGGAAACATACTCAGGTCCCCAGCGTCAATTGTGACGTCATATCAAACGAAGAATAAGAATAATTGTGACACCCCTTTCTCTCTTACCCCCTCTCTCACCCCTTCTCTTTCCCCCCTCTCTTGCCCCCTCTCTCCACCCTCTCTCGCCCCCTTTCCCCCCTCTCTCCCCCTCCTCTCTCCGCCCTCCTCTCTTCCCCCTCCTCTCTCGCCCGTCTCTCTGTAAATGTATTCACAAATGTCTACCAAGCACAACAATTAATTCAAACCTTGGGAAAAAAACAGCTTTGAAAGCCTTGGGAAACACCTGTTTCCCTTGGGAAAATTCAAACCTTGGGATTAATTAATAATTTGAACAATTAATTCAAACCTTGGGACAAAAACAGCTTTCAAACCTTGTGAAACACTTGGGAAACAGCTGAAACGGATGAAGAACGATATCAAACCTTGAAAAGGCACATACACAGGTCCCCAGCGTCGATTGTGACGTCATACCAAACAAAGAAGAAGAAAAGAAGAAGAAGAAGAAGAAGAAGCAGAAGAAGAAGAAGAAGAAGAAGAAGAACTGTGACGTCAATCGTGGAAAAAAATTAATTGTGACGTCATTCGTGATGTTATAGCGCCGTGTCCTGTCATTGGTCGACAGATAAATGGCCGTAACTTGGGATACGCTCGTCCTATTGACATGAAACCTTGAAAAGGCACATTCGCGGGTCCCCGGCAATATTCCTGGCAAGTTTCAATCAGATCGGACCAGCGCTCGTCGAGAAACGGCGGTCGCAGACAGACACACATTCAGACAGACAGACAGACAGACACACACACACACAGATTGCTGGAATTATAGATAGATGTAGATAAGAGAACACATCAGATGGCATTTTTGCCGTTCGTTGTTCCATATAGGAACATGACGAGCAACTCTCCATTTATCATTTGTGTTCGATTCCCCAACCCTACGTTTGGGAATCCCAACGCGAACATTGGGATGAAATCATATAGTAATATAATTGCATATTAGTCATACAGTTTTTGACGGATTGGGCTGAAAGTTTTTGACAAAGAGGGTGATTATAATGCGCATAAAAGCGTGGAAGCCGATTTTTTTTGACTTTCGAAAAAATTTATTTTTTTCGGATTTTTTCAAAAATTTCAAAGTCCCGTTGCTAGGAAACGGTGGCGTCCATTGCAACGGTGCTCAAAAGCATTCAACGAGATCGTGGTATGAACCTACCAGTCAGGTTTCATCAAAATCGGTTGACTCCTCTGGCCTCCAGAGCTGTCCATTACATACAAACAAACAGACAGACATTCAGACAGACGGAAAACCTGAGAGTAAGGGTAGTCTTGCGACCACCCAATATAATGTCGGATTATAATTTAATTCACAAGATCATAACGATGACTAAGACATCATTTAGCTCATCACGCATGTACTACATCCACCTCGCAATATTCGCGCAAACTGTGCAGGTGTGCTGATGATACCATCTAACCATCAGCAGGAAAGGTGCCTGGATTGGCCGACTCTTTAAATGTACAGTGCACGGTCTCTTTCAAGATCTTAAACGTGCATAACGTAAATGCAAACGAGATTGTCTCCTCATTATGCCATTCCGAAGGGCAGCATACTCGAACATGCAGCACTCCCCCCCACCCCCTTCTTGCTCCCCAACCTTGGGGTAGCATTGCGTCTGAACAACAGCAATTGTCTTTTTCGAAATGTGATTTCGACTTCATTGGTACTTGAACGTCAGATAAAACAACTTCATTGCAAAATGACCTATCCACGACGGTTGCGTGCAACTCGATGATAATGCATGCAACTCAATAAGGCTCGATGATAGTTTGTGCTGAGAAAGGATGTCGTTGTCCTGTTGTGGGCCGCCTGTCGGCGCTGGCGACCCACGTGCCACAGGGGAATCGGCGTTACTTCCCTCGCCTGCCTCAAGCGCAGAGATTCCATTGGAGTTGGCGAATCACAATTTTGCCAACGCCTTCGTGTTAACGCCTCTGCCAATGGTGGTGCGAGTTAGGGGAAAGAATCAGTGTGGGTGTGGCGTTTTGAATTGTTTTTCTTGCGCGTTCTGGGTTCGAGCGAGTTGGTTTCGTTGGGAGTGAGTCTCGCGCTGTCCAGTGCCGTGGCAATAGCAATATACAGTATGTGTATGGATATATATATATATATATATATATATATATATATATATATATATATATATATATATATATATATATTCGGCTGTTTGTAGAACACCAATGTGGAATGCTTTGCATGAGGTTGTTTAGAATGTGGTTGTGTAGTTATGTTGAATGGATGTAGTGCAAAATCAGGTGTTAGTGCAAAAGTGCACTGGATGTTTATTATTGTATAAATGCTTGACTGAGAAATGAAAATATTGATTTTTCAAAATAAATTTGATGTACAAATGTTTATAAACATAATGTGTTCTAAATTGTGCAAGTGGACTTGGTTTTCATCATGGCTGGAAAGAAAAATCCATGCTATTTGAACTAAATGTTTTGATGCACAATGGTTCGGTTTCATGCCATCTCTCTGGACCATACATACCTCATGACTGTAAAAGGAAGTCATTTTGAGTGTGAATCGTTATGGTCGTACCTGGAGTCCATTATGTTTAGCTCTCATATGGCATGGGGTCCTGAGCTAGGCGCTGTAAAACTGTAGTTCAGCTGGTGTTGATCGGTATGAATAATTTTATGTCCACTCGTATGGTAGGAAGGTACAACCACCCACATTGGTGTGTGTGGTTTACGGTAGTATTGGTAGTTGCTGTTTGGGGGAGGGAATGTGGGGTTCAATTTGAGGACCATCATTGGTAAAGGACTTGGAAGAAGCTCTTTTTAGGGGAGAGGGGAGAATGGGGAAGAGTGGGCTTCCCCAAAGACAGCCTATCTGCCTTGAAAACATCCTCGGGTGCAATTCAGGAGATCGGCGCAATTGCCATTGTCAAGCTGTTGATTTGCGCTCTGGCGGGCACCCGAGCGATCCCCTGATTTGTGTTTCCTATTTTCTTCCAGAGGTTCTTTCCTACCTCCTGGATCCTTTCCCTGACAGCATGGCGGAGGCGGACAGGTGTGTCTCATGTGCACCCAGCGACCGGAGCTCGGTGAGCCGTACGTACATGGCTCGGGTCATACACGCTTTTTATCACCGCAGGAAATGTGCAGAAGCAGCAGAGGAAATCGAATATGATGAGAGTGCAGGGCATGATGAGGATGAGGATGATGAAGATGAGGATGATGATGACGAAGGAGATGAACCCATCAATTCTGCCAAAAGGGCAAATGGAAAAGGTGAGTGCTGATGTATCTCCTTCGCACGTGTCAACTGCTTGTGCACAATCCCATGTTCGAGTGCACCACACTGTCACTATTGCGAGGCGATTGGGGAAACACCCCCACCCTGACTCCCTTCACCTACTTTAAATTTCATTGGGAATTCCTCCCAGCCTCTTGTTTCCTTCACATGATCTATTCCTCCTCTGCAAAAATGTTGCCCTTTCATATGGAGTGATACAGGTACTGGTTATCGCTAACATTTCCATGTAATGGTAATTACACTCTACCATGTCTCTACATATCACCACTAATGGCAAGCTTGATTCTCAACTTAGCATATGATTCCATATTCTGTTACACAGGATATCTTTTGTGTTTTTTAGTCACCACTAAATTCTACAAGGTGGCCCATTAAGGTATGACGGATTTATTTTTCTTTACGAGTTGCTAAGCAATGATTGATTGTGCCATAGATTGCACCATATCGAAAGATTGTTCAGTGTATTTTTGGCCACGGCGACTCACGGTCATCTATCAACAGAACAAAGGAGTAGGACAGTGTCATCATTCACTGACACACAGAGTGAAACTCTGCTGCAATGTTGCTCCGGAGCTTTATTTGAGAGAAGATAGGCACCATGCAATATATCCAAATTGAGGAGGATATCGTCTTGTTTCAACTCTCATGCAACAGGGATCTCGTCGCGGTGTTGTAGGCTCAGGCTAGAGCAATGTGGGAATTGTGCTACATTATCATGAAATGTAGAACGTAGGAATGGTCCTTCAGTTTATAATGGTTGTTGTATTTTTATCTTGCAAGGGCTGTCTTTATCTGCCTTTCATTTGTTTTCTGTAAAAATCTGAAAAGAGTCTTAAGAGTGTATAATTACTTTACCAGATCAGAGTATCTCTAAACAGAACTGAGCAGGGGCAGGAGGACCTTTCCTTCACCTGAAATAGCATAGGTGGATAATGTGGATTAGATTTGATCAGGAATCGCATGGTTTTATGCAACGGTGATTCCAGAACACAGGAGATGTGGAAAATGAAGTGTAGCGATTCAATTGGCTTTCGCCAAACACGCCTGAATGTTCTGGTTCCTGTCAAATTTGTAATAAAAAGTGGAGATGGCCCGAGAAAGAGTTCCATGGTAGCTGGTGAAAAAGAGAGGGAATTCAGCTTGCCAGAGAGAGATAGAGATATAGAGAAAGAAGTCACCAAGGTAATTCACCAGCTTCAGTGGCATAATGGTTAGAACATCTGCTCCGAGTCTGGGAGGTTGGTGTTTTGAACATTTGCTGAGTCATACCAATGGCTTTTTAAAAATTGTCTGTGCTGCTTCCATATATGATGCTCAGCATTTAAAAATGGATAGAGCTCAGACAAGCAACCATGAGATGGTAATAATAGCACAGGCTTTGATGGGCCGGGTGTTCTCCTCCTGCGTTGAAGTTCCTTGTAAATGAACTCCTATTATAAGGTATCCGGAGAAAGAGTGAGCGAAGGTGACTGGAAAAAGAGGGTCAAGGAGGTCAAAAATGAGGGCGTTTGAGATGTGAAGGACCAAGTGTACTGGGAGATGGTGTGGAGTCAGGTCCAAGAGGCAGAGTTTGACGACTAAAGGATGTCGTTCCCACCTTGAGGATTTGGGTGACTTGGGAATTCCTCGGAACTAAGCTGTAACTGTGTCACCTGCTTGCTCGACATACATGCACAGCTCCGCAGCTCTGAGCACGTTTGGCTGAGGGCAGAAACTTTACTTTTGCTCAGAGCTACAGAACAATGAGATTGAATTTTTTTTTTATTCTCTCCCCTGCAGTCTTGTAAGTCCTGCCCAGAAACCCCATGTTCAGAACAGAATTGGAAACTTTATATTTGAAGAGTAAATCTGTGGCCTAAAATTGCTCTCCTTTCACTTTTCTGTGCTGTCCACATGTTTGTGTTTAAGATGAAAGCTTTAATCCACTATTGAAATTATCTGTGCCTTTTAGTTGTTTATGGCATTGCCACTGTGTAGGATTATTTTTATTGGCCTGATGTATGATATAATTACTTGTATATGTATTTTTTTTCCGGAAGAATTGTCTATGTAAAAAGTAGGCCGAAAATTAAATCGTGAGAAATAATTTTCTAGTTTATCTTATTTTTACCAAGTCATTGCGGTTCCTTGCTCACTTCCATTCCCACCGAAATTGTTGATCTGATCACGTCCACAGGATCTGTCCACTGGCTACATGGCACTTAATAATTTTAAATTAAATTGCCACCCAATTATTCTTACAATCAATGCAACAGAGTTTCAGCGAGCGTAGTCATTAGGACCATGTACTGTACATGTGATCGGGGTAAAGGTGTAGATCTCTTTTTAATATCCGCTGAATGGTTGTTCTTGAAATTCCCATTTGCTGTTTTGTCTGTGATTTACAGTTGAAGTTTTTTTTTTTTTCATCATGATGCCTCTGTTACCGCAAACAAAGCTCTAAAGCGTAATCATAGCAGAGTCGGACACTTTGTCTCGGAGAATAATAACACCGTCCGTCATATCGTTTTGGTTTGCTCAGAGACGGCCTTCCGTTGCCACTTCCAAAAATGCAATGGGCAGTTTTTCCGCAGCATTCTTCTGATATACAATGTGATGTGTGGCATGGAGAATTATGTAAAGGCAAGGAAACTTATTTCGTGGACAACCCTGTTTGTTGATCACAGCTTCAGATTGTCACAGCAATATTGATGTAGAATACATAAGGAAACGCAATGTATGTATTGTAACCACATTCTATAAAGACTGTACATTCATTCTGATCATCACTTGGTATCATTCTCTTTCACTCAACTAGCAAACCATTCTCTCTCTCTCTCTCTCTCTCTCTCTCTCTCTCTCTCTCTCTCTCTCTCTCTCTCTCTCTCTCTCTCTCTCTCTCTCTCTCTCTCTCTCTCTCTCTCTCTCTCTCTCTCTCTCTCTCTCTCTCTCTCTCTCTCTCTCTCTCTCTCTCTCTCTCTCTCTCTCTCTCTCTCTCTCTCTGTCTCTGTCTCTGTCTCTGTCTCTGTCTCTGTCTCTGTCTCTGTCTCTGTCTCTGTCTCTGTCTCTGTCTCTGTGTCTCTGTGTCTCTGTCTCTCTCTCACCTTCTTTCCTTTGCAAATGCTGCCCAAACTGCTGCATATCAAGCGTGTAATTCCCTTTGCCTCAGAGCTGTTTTAAATCTTCACCGTGGCTCCAGACAAGGGCAAATGTTCAGGTTTCCACGAACTACGTGATGTTTCGGGAACTATCCAAATGGAATAGGACTGCCTTTTTATCCCATGAGGTGTCCTATCACAGTGAGCTGGCACATTACATACATGATTGTGTTCTGTTGAATGTACGTCTCGTGAATGGATTCCTCATGGTGTCCTCATAGCTTAAGCATTCCATCAGCTCTCATGGTGAAAATCGGTAATCATCACTGATGAATTGGTGCCCTTTTGGCTGCTCTTTATAAGATGCCCATTATCTTTTGTATTACTAACGAAGCATTCTCCTTGCACTGGTGGCCGTGATTTATCCTTGATAAAGATGACTGTAATTATTTGTCATTCATCATTATTATTAATGATGAGAATTATTTTAATTTTTATTTTGTCTTTTGCGAGAGAAGCATCTTCTGCGTCATTGATTTGAATTTTCATCATGTATACTTGAGGGTTTATCATCAAGACATGGTCTAATGTAGAAGTAGTAAATTAATGTCAGGGTGATTGTTCAGTTTAACTGTTAAAATTATGACGAAAGGACTATCTGGAGACACTATTTTTGTGTTGATATTTTATGCATAACACAAATGCAGATTCAAAAAAAATTCAATTTTAAGTCCATAAAAGGTTGAAGATTTGTTGTCTGGGAAATAAGAAGAGTGGGGTGTGGGAGGAAGGGTGTCGGGGGCGGGGGGGGCGGGGGGGGAGAGAGTATGGTTGTCGGGCAGAAATAGAATTTGTAAAGGGGTTGCTATGAACATTGTTTCTGTTCGGTTATGGGGATACCAGTGGTGCTGCATATACAGTACATCTGAGATTCATCTTCCCCCTGTCGTTTCCTCAAGTACCAATCCCTGTTTCAGATGGATACAAATATCAGCCTTGGTAAGCGAGATATACAGGTGGTGGACAAAAAAAATGGAAACTCCTGTGCAAATAGTGGACACCAAGCAATGGCTTCCATGGGTTAATTAAGCAAATGACATCCCAGTATGCTTAGGGTCATGTATAAAAATGCTGCATCGGCCTGGTTGCCCATAATTATGGCAAGTATCGCTGCAAGAGGATACCAACCCCCACCCCTGATGCCCCCATCTACAGAGCACGTGTGGTCACTCGATGGTTTGATGAGCATGACACTGATTGTATCCAAATGTCGGGCTTTTCTCAGTCATCAGATCTGAACCCAATCGAGCATTTATGGGATATTCTGGAACAACACCTCAGACAGCGTTTTCCACCTCCATCAAACAGGTGTGAGTTGATTGACTTTCTTGAGGAAGAATGGTGCCGCATCCCTCCTGCACAATTCCAGATGCTGGTGGACTCCATGCCATGGCGCATACAGGTGGTACTGGCCGCATGTGATGGCCAGGCCTATGTGACTTTACATTGGTGTTTCCATATATATATTTTTCCACTACCTGCATGTATAGGCCGACATGTATTTATGTGGAAAAAGGCGGGATGGGGGGGGGAGAGGGCCAACTAGTGTGCCAAACCCCTCAAAGCGGAAGTGCCAAAGTTTACCAGGGCCGTAACTGCGTTTGAACATGGATGGCAGTTATGTTTGAGTTCTGGTCCAGTTCAGTGGCAGTTCTGTCCCGTTTGAGTTGGAGTTTAATCGAGTGCAGTTGAGTTGGCATTCTCTTCTGCTCTAGCTCTGTTGGAGTGCAGTTTGAAGCTGTGAAGTGAGTCAAGAGGACATCACCTCACATTGCCTTCACTCCTCTTCACCTCCACACCTGAGCCACGCTGCAGGCATAATCATCGTCACCCTGCAGCCACCATTGCCAAGCCACATATCCACAAACTTCATACCAGGTGCAAGTTCTTGCCTTTAGACCATCCGGCTCAGAGCGGTCCATGTTAATGGACCCTCAGACTTGACATTTGGTTGTTAGGTCATGGGATACGAACAAATTTAATTCCGCCAAGGAAAATTATTTAAATCAATTTTGAGTACAAAAAGCGTGATTGGCATTGTCAAATTTAAAATAATTATGTTTTTAAACTGAGCATGTGTGGGAACGGTTAACAATGATGTCCACGTAATGGCGGACAATGTGGAATATCTACTCGGAGGTGAGCTGGGGGTGGGGCCTGCAGGAATCAGGTATAAATTAATTTCGACTCGCGTGTAGTCATACAGTGGCTAAATGAATGCAGGCAGTCTCATGGTCCCAGATAAGCTCCGTGAACGTAACACTACGCTCCACAAACACAGCAAAACAGAAGAACAATTACTCGAAATTCAGCAGAAGCAAAAGCTCCTTGACTCTGTGCTTGAGGTTTTCGCATGAAGGCGCGTCACAAAGTGTTGAGTTTCAGCAGGAGGAAATACAAATGCCCCGGCTGACACAAGCGGTCACACAAGGTCATTGTTGAGACATCACACCAGATGTATCCATTTGAAGCAGGGAGTGGTACTTACCAAAACGACAGTGAAGAAGATGAGTCTCGTTACTCACAGGGCTCCTCATCATTCTCCTGACCAGCTGCTATCTGGCTGAAATTGATGGAGGAAGAAGAGTGAAGTGCATCGATGTGTGAATGTAAGAGTGCATCCGCTACCACATTGTCGAGTCCTTTCACATGCCTGATATCTGTCGTGAACTGGGATATGTAATCGAGATGACGAATCTTCCTGGGTAGAGTGACGATGAGGCTTTGAGTGTAAGGCATATACCAAAGGTTTGTGGTCGGTGTCGATGATGAAAGTTCTTCCTTCCAATGGATGTCTGAAGTGCTTGATGCTGAGATACATGGCTAATAACTCCCGACCGAAGATATTGTAGCGAGTCTCAGCCAGCTGCAGTTCCTTTGAGAAGAATGAGCGTGGTGGACATTCTCAGTCGACCAACTGTTGGAGTATGCCACCAATGTCCACATCCGATGCATCGGTGAAGAGGCATCAAAGAGCGCTTGGCTTGGATTGGACAAAGAGGGCAGCCTCAGCCAATTTAACTTTCACCTTTTCAAAGGCTGAAAGCTCTCTCTCACCAAGGCTGAGAGACTAGTTTTTCGTCTTCTTATCCCTGAATAAGTCGGTGAAGGGTTGAAGCGTATCAGCACAGTTGGAAATGAAACGGCGGTAGAAATTCATCAGGCATAGAAATTCTCTCAAATTGCAGAGCGATATTGGTGCTGGGAAGTCATGGATGCTCTTCACCTTGTCTGGTAGAGGACGTATTTCCTGCTCATCCACTACATGGCCCAGGAAAATGAGTGTCGATACTCCCCACTGACACTTGGCTGGGTTGTTTACCGCACCATACTTAGCCAACCGGTTGAATAGCTCTCTCAAATATGTTTCGTGTGCGTCTTGTGTCGAACTAGCGACGAAGAGGTCATTGAGAAATGCATAGACAAAAGGCAATCCTCGTATGTCATCGTTGACAAAATGTTGAAATGTATGAGCTGCATTATGTAAACCGAATAGCAGACTAACAAATTCGGTCCAAACGGTGTGGTATTGGCTGTCTTTCAGGTATCATTAGGCTCGATGGGTATCTCATGGTATGCTCTAACAGGATCTACAATTGAGAAAACTTGAGCACCATGTGGAGAAGAAAAGTCTTGGAGGTGTGGTACCAGATAGCCATCAGGCACAGTGGGTTTGTTGGGTGCCTGATAATCTCCACAAGGCTGCCAGTCTCCTGATGTCTTCTTTGGGACCATGGATAAGAGGGAAGACCAATTGCTGCTAGATGGGTGGATGATACTGAGCTGAAGCGGATGATCGAACTGTGCCTTGGCGAAAGACTGACGATCAGATGCTAGGCGGTGAGGTCTCTCTGCTGCAGGTGTGCCTCGAGTCTCTATCTGATGCGTGATAGAGTGTTTGACTGTGGCATCACCATACACTGGTCTAGTTATGCTGGGGAATTCATGAAGGAGGGTGCTAAATCATGAGGTGTTGGTACTCTTCACATACATTGGACTGATGGTGGATGCTGGTGTACCGATCCCTCGGCCAGTGCAGTTGGTCATGGTGTCAATAGGCTGACGATGTTTGACATCCACAAACAAGCCAAACTGATTGAGAATGTGAGCTCCGATGATGGGTGTGAGCAGCTCAGCGATGATGAATGTCCAGTGTAAAACTCGACGCAGTTCCAGATCAAATTTCAAAGATCTCTCTCAGTTGATGTGATAGGTGAGTGGTTAACTGCTTGAAGTTGGGGTGCAATGTTGTTAGACTGAGTCTTGTTTTCTATCGTGCATGGCAACACGCTCACATCGGCTCCAGTCTCGATGAGGAAGCATGTGCCATGTTCTTGTCAGTGACATAGAAAAGGTGACTCTTGTGGCGACTGGCAGAGCTTCTTGCCCTTAACTGCCAGTCCCACTGTTTCCCTGTTTGGTGCAAGTGGGCTTCTTGAATGAACATGGTGCCATACACTTCTCTGCTGCAATACCATAATGCTAATGGTGCTAACTTTCTGCACCTTCCTGCACGTAACGAGAGTGACTATTGCTCTGGCCATGCTATTTGTTTTGGGCCTGATCGCAAGAAAACCGATGCACTTTCTGCAGGTGACAAGTGAGCGCCTGCACTTGTGCCTTGAGCCGTTTGATGGGCTGCAAATCCTGGAAGACTGAATGATCCATTGTTGCACCAAGTGGCTGATGTGTAACGGCAGCAATGGAAGGTGTGGGTGATTCATCAATGTATGTGCCATCCCTCTGATGGACAGGAAACTGGACTTTTCATCTCCCAACATTGGTTAGTGGATGTTAAAGATCCGATAGTATCATTGACAGAGTCGATAAGGGGAGGTATTGCAGCCATTCAAGTCAAATTCCCAAAATGTTTCCTCCTTCAGTTGGTTCGTGATAAATGAATGATCTTTCCCAAAAGAGGTTTGTACCATTTACTTTCCCAAACAAACCCCATTGGATAGTGGCAATAAACGGGGCCTTTAAAGGAGTAGCAGTAGATAAATCATAGTAAGAGTATCTCTCTTGTTGAAAAGTTCAGTTTGGGATAGTGGTGTAAGACTGTTGGATTTTATAATTGCAAACTTTGAGTTTATGAGAAGTAGTTTTTGGAGCTTTAAATTGGACAAAGTTGATGATTCGGAGGTCTGCATTAGATAGGTGGACAATGTTCAGAGGGAAAATGTGGACACTGCAGAGTGGATATATTACAATGAGTTATTAAGGTAGAGGCAGAATGAGACCAGGGTAGTTGAGCAGGTAGGTATGCTGTGTAATGTTATAAATATTTTCAAGTGTTTGTTTGTGCCTTTTTACATTATTCTTCCACGGCCAAATCATTGACATGGTGGACCCAAATTTTGGGTGTCAGTACTTCAGAATCTGGGCAAAGTTTAGGGCTACCACCTGTTGGCCTTGATGTCCATTTGGAGGCCACCAACGGCCGCTATAAAGTATATATCGGGATGTGTGGTCAGGTAGTGCTGCCGCAGGACTGCAGGAAAAAGGTAACCACCAGTAGTCCAATAACTCCATAGCTTTTCAATGTCGAACAAGTCCTAAAACCACCACCAGGAAAAAATCAGACAGCTGGACATTGCCAAGTATTCCCCACTAAAAAAAGTGGTATTCCAAAAATAAACAATCATTTGGAGAAAGAAAAGTTCATACTTTGAAACAGCGGTGATAAAAACTGAAAGAAAGAAAGAGGTGAGTCTTGCACAATCTACAGATGCATGAAAGAGGTCTTCAGAGAGCATACTAAAATGACATGCCATTGTATTAACTTCCTTAAAATGATGTAATAAACCATTGGAAGGCAGCACCATATGGACAAGTATCCAAGTAATATCACCAGTTCTTTTTTTTACAAGTGATGAAATATACATCACAGACCATTGCAGATGTGAGGGAAATCCAGAAGGCAGTTTTTCTTTCCATCAAGCCCCAAATGAAGCCGGTCATAGTGAGGGAAACCGGATTGAAATGCACACACAATACAGTCTCTTTTTATCCTTTATGGAAAATCGAGATGGAGATAACAAAATATATGATGTGGATTTATCAGCCAGTGAGTTGGAGCTAGCACAGAACTGTTGTGGTGTAGAGGAGTCAACAATGTTGGCAGTGAAACCCAGGCCTAAGTATCTCAAAACATGCAAGATTTCCTATTTTTACCTGGGTTGCAGTTCTCAAAGATCTGATGCCAGTTTTTACTGGAAGATGTCCTGCAGAGAACCAACCGTTCCTGTTGCAATCACAAAGGTGCTAACTGGTGGTCACGCCAGCACTCAAAATCATTGCATGAAGGTACGTGAGCGAGGAATTCAGGAAAGGGAGCAATGTAGAATCATGGTTCTTGAAGAAACCTTTCGCTATTAAAAGTCTCCATTTTACGAGTTGTTTTAATGAACTGCCAAGTTTGCAGAACACTTTGGTAGAAGTCAGGGGGCAGCGATAAATCTACATGTTGTAGTTCCATTAAAAAAAAAACAATAGAGTTCATGCTTGCAGCCCAGCCTGCCGGCTCATTTCAGTAGGTAGTTCACAATAGATTTCACAACAGATTTCCAAACCCCATCGCTTTCTGTATCCACCTTATCCAGTCGCATCCAACTGTCCCTGGACTCTGTTTCCTTTTCTCCTGACAAGGTGCAGAGCTTGCTGTCAAACCTCAACTCAGATTCTGCAACTGGTCCAGACGGCATCAGCCCACGTGTCCTAAAAACCTGCTCCTCTGCTCTTGCTCACCCTCTCTCTGTTCTATTCACCCTCTCATTTGCTCAAGGTCATCTGCCATCTGCTTGTAAATCAGCAAACATTACCACCCTGCATAAAAAGGTGCAAAAACAGATCTCTGCAACTACAGACCACTCAGCCTTCTCCCAATCATCAGCAAGGTTATGGAATCCATCATCGCTTCAGACATTAAATCCTTCCTCTTCTCCAATGGCCTGATTTCTGATCATCAATTTGGTTTAAGACCAGGTCACTCTACCCTGGATATGCTGCTTCTGCTCTCCCAACAATGGATGGAGGTCCTTAATGCAGGACATGAAATCAGAGCCATATCCCCAGACATATCATGTGCTTCCTCAGACCAGCAAGCAGCAGCTTCTTCATTCACTGCAGATCTGAGTAAAATAACAAACTGGTTCAACACGTGGAACATGTCTTTCAATCTGCACAAATCTCACATGCTCACTGTTTCTCCAAAAAGACCATTTAGAACCCCCCCCCATCCACTTTCTCAACAATCCTCTGGAAGAAGTCCTTTCTTTCAAGCTTCTGGGTCTCACTATCTGCCATGATCCTTCCTGGGAAAACCACATTTCCAACCTCGCCTCCAAAGCCAGTCGCTGACAGGGAATCCTCCATCGTGCAAAGTCCTTCCTTGGCTCACCTGAGCTCCTGACCACTTACAAAGCTTTCATCCACAGCCTGATGAAGTACTCCTCTCCCCTCTGGGCTGGTAATCCTCTCTCCCACCTTTCTCGGCTTCACACTGTGGAAACCAAGGCATTTAGGATCATTGGTATCTCCCGCGATGAGGCAGAGTCTTTGGCCCTCTCACTCTCTCACCGCAGGCAGGTCGGTGGTCTTTCTGTCTTCTACCATCTCCTCTCTGGTCTCGCCCCCCTCTGCTGTGTGCGATTTGTCCCCACCATATTTTTGCAGGGCCCTCAAGGTCCACCAACCCCGTTCTGGTAAAACTACCAAAATATCGAATCACTGCTCACCCTCACTCTTTCATTCCTCTTTTTCCCAACCTTTGGAATAAACTCCCTCACTCTGCTCAATCCCATTCTTCCCTCCAAGCCTTCAAAACAGCTGTTCACCACCACCTCTTATCATCACCCATCCAAATCCTCGATCTTTTCTACCCCCTTTAATCCACCCCATTTCCACCTCCTTCAAATTCCCTGCTTTCCTTCCTGAAAGTCCCTGTAATGTGCTTCTTGTATACCCCATGTTCCCTGCCCATCCCTCTCCCTTCCACAGATCTCCTCATGTCTCTGTTCCCCACTGGTTTTTTCCTTCCCCTCTTGTCTCACGCCCCCTTGCTGTGCGATGTGTTTGAGCTCTCATATGAGCCTCGACACGGTATACAAAAAAAAAATCTATATCTTGTTTGTGGCATCAGGCGAACTGTTCAACCAATGGGTGGATCTCTGATGCATGCACAGCTCCTTTTATGGTATCGATTATTTGCAGAATTAGAATGATAAACTCGGCCAAATTTCTGAAAAAGTTTAACAAAAGGGCATTTTATTTTTTGTATAAGTTTTTTCCCCACCCCATCCCTCTCCCTTCCATAGATCGCCTAATCTCTCTGTTCCCACTGTTTTGTCATTCCCACTCCCGCTCCTCTTGTCTCATGCCCCCCCTTGCTGTGCGTTGTGTGTTAGCTCTCATACGAGCCTCGACAATGTATACAAAAAAAATATATAGAGTTCCAGGGCAAGGCCTCCAGAAAGAGAAAGTGGTGAACATCAGACTGATGCGGAAGGCCATCACCCGATGCACCAGCAGTCAGGAGGGCGTGCACGAGTTTTTTTTTTTTTGCCTTTTATAGGTATGGATAAATGCAAGTTGCACAATTGTGTCTGAATGGAGAAAATCTCATAACCACAGCACGTATAATGCTGGATGCCATCCTGCGCACACTGGAATTTCATTTTAGAGCTCTTGTCTCCGGACAGTGCATGCAGAGGTCAACAAATATGGATAATGGATATTCATGCACTTTTGAGTAATGTGCATTTTTGTTGCATACACTGGTGGTGTATAGGCTCAGAGTCATTGGTTCACACATCTACGGGTGGTAAAAAAAATATAAAAAAATAATACAACCACAAGCTATTCAGTCAATTCTGTCAATGTATAATTGCCTTTCCATCAATTTACTTTACCGATAACACTTAGCTGTCTGACGGTTAGTGACTATTATGTGGACTTGGAGTTAGGAAGGGGCGATTTTGTGCAATACGTTGTTCAAGTGTATAATCCAATTTCATTAAAGGGTTAAAGAGGTTTTAAGGGGTATTAATAAATCAATGCTGTGTTTTCCCGCCATGTCTCTTGCATCACCCTTTCCAACATGTTACATTAGTTATTTGTGTCTGTTGTTTGTGTCCTTTATAACGTCCTTAAAAAACAGCAAGTTTCTTGTTTGGAATGATTTTCAAATTTGGTGGACTGCCAGGTCGGCAGACAGAGTAAAAACATCATCTCACTCCTCCTCTCTGCACATGCACAATCAGGATGTATACCGAGTCAAATTACTGCTAAACTGCAAACTCGTCTTCCTATTCATGTTCTGATTCGTGATCAAAATATAACATTCAATTTAAATTAGTTGTTCTTCGATCATAAGCTGGCAGACAGATGGATGGATGGCAGACATCAACCAATTAATTGCCTAACCCCACTTTTCCTTGCACAGGGTAAAAGTTAAAGAATGATAAAGCTCCATGGCCGGATAATATTCATTCAAGGGTATTGAGGAGGTGGAAAAGCAGATATGCATGGTGTCTGTGGATATCTTGAACAGCTCATTGGAGTTGCAAATGTAACCGTCATTCAAGAAAGGTTCCAGAGTAAAATTGGGGAACTATAGACCTGTTAACTTGACTTCAGTTGTGGGAAGGTGTTGGAGATGTTAATTAAGGAACGGATAGTGAATAATTGAAATTAATTCAAACGAATTTAAGGTAGTCATCATGGATTTACCAAAGGGAGTTTATATTTAACAAATTGGAGTTCTATGAAGCAGTTTCTGACTGTGTGGATGAGAGAAGTACAGTAAATGTGGTGCATGTCGACTTTCAGAAGGCATTTGATAAAATACTGAATCAAACTTTGTTAGCCAAAGTGAGGGCTTGTGGAGTGGCTGGTCACGTAACTAACTGAATTGGAAATTGGCTCCATGATAAGAAGCAAAGAGTGTCTGTGAATGGGAGGATGTAAGTTGTAGGTACCTCAGGTATCGGTACTGGGACCATCATTATCATAATTTACATCAACGATTGTGATAATGGGGTTAACAGTCGGCTTTCTAATTTGCAGCTGATGCAACAGCAGTGGGCGAGGTAGGGAGTGGGGTGTGGTTTTCTGATTCAGGAACGCCTAGTTACTTTAATTGATTGGGCAAAAGATTGGCAGATACAGTTTAACATAAATAAATGTAAGGTGCTGGGGATGAGTAATAATCATGAAAATAGGGATGACATGATGCAAGGTGCAGTTTTGGAGCATATCACACAGGAGAAGGCTATGGGGTTGGTAACAGATAAGGGGCCAGCACAGTGCTCAGCTATAGGTAAAGCTACAGGTAAAGTTGATTCACCATCATGCAGGATTGATTCACCAGATGGCCTCCTCCTGTGCCAAAGTTCCTTGTTATGTATTGTTAGTTCACCAAAGAGTTTTATCCTTAGATCACCAAAAAGCCAAAAGGAAAAGTTTGCAATTCAGCATTTCAAACATCCATCTTGGACACTTCTTTCTGCAGTAAGGTTTTGTCAGGAAGACAAATTCAAGGTGGAATTTTTTCACTGCATAGCATCTCTGCCGGTTCGAGAGACCATTGCCCACAGACAAGTTTTAAAAGATTATATCAGTATGCCCCAACATCAAATGACATTACATTTGAAAAGTCCATTTTATCCCATTTCCTATGCATCATAAAATTGTGATGAGAACAACTTGAAACTTGTCACTGCATCATAAAGCGATTGAACACATATATGGAACAAGAGGGTTGAAAATGTCTTCTCTACATCACTTAAAGAGAAATTGGGAAAATAGTCTTTCAGAGGAAATGCTTTTGTCACCCTCACTCCCTGGTTGGTGACTTGCTATGTGTCTCTGCACATTTTGTAGCTGTCATTTCTGCTTTACCCTTCCTTGACCTATATGTCATGGCAACCATGACAGCATAGTTTTCAGTAGAAGCTCTGACAACTTGCTGCTTTACAATTATTCTTAAGGATCACTTCATGAAATTGTTGCACTAATGTTTGAATTGTTAGAAACCTGCAAATATGGACAAATGTTGTTGAACTCCAATGGTATTTTAAGCTCGTACTCTTTCATCCTTGTCCATATGAACCTGTTTCATAGATCTTGCAACCACTTCACATCAATATTTGTTTTAAAAACAAATATTTTTGTTTGCCAATTTTTACAGGAAGATGTCAGCTTGCTTTTTCTTATTTATTTTATTTTATTTATTTTTACATTATATAAGGCTCGTAGTGGAGCTACTACTACTACTACACACACACACACACACACACACACACACACACACACACACACACACACACACACACACACACACACACACACACACACGGATATACAGACGAGACACAACACAGGCTTGGAGACAAGAGAGAGGTAGAGATTGCGTGTTCATATCACGGTGGTCTCAACCAGTGTGACCACTCCTTGGCTTTTTTCACAAGATCCTGGATATTCGTTGTTCACCTTGGCGTCTTGGTTTTCTGTAGATTTTCTTGGCGTATAGGTTTTCTATTATCATCGCTTTTCCGAAACCTAGTGAATTCTTGGCTTTTTTCATTGGTTCACCTTGGCATTTATGAAAATGAGGAGTGGTCACACTGGTCTCAACAGCCCAGTTCAAGTGAAAGCAGGGTTGGGGTTTTGACACGACTTATGTGGATTGTGCTGGAACAGCAGAGTTTTGGATTCAAAGGTTTTGAAACCTCCTTGAGGCAGGTTTGGTCTGAAGACTCTTAATGAAGACTGAAGGGAATAATCACGAAATTAAGATTTAAAGGAGGGTGGTACAATTTTCTACTCAATTTTGTTGACTTGTGCCAAATTTCTGATCACGTCTGAAACAATACAACTTTAGCAGTAACAGCACTATCGTGACATGAATGTCATTCGAACATGCAACCAAAGAGCGTTAACGGCATTTGCGAACATGATTGTACGTTTAGCCTGGATTTGAATCTGGGCCCACCTACAAACTGTCACCCTAGTGTTTCACATGCAGGACGAGGCATCAATGTGTGGCACCGTCCCTCGCATGAGCGCTAAACTGGGCGTCCCGTGTGCCAGCATTAGTTGGGAGACCTTAAAGATATGTCTCACTTGTGTCGGAGAAGCAATCTGTGTAGAATTCCGTCAAATGATTTGTCTTCAATAAATATACATGTAACCCTTGCCAAGAGACTGTTTCTGTAGAACTGACGCACTGTAGTGTGTACGTGTATGTGTACGCAAGCTCTGTGTTTTTATTTATTTATTCTCTCTCTCTCTCTCTCTCTCTCTCTCTCTCTCTCTCTCTCTCTCTCTCTCTCTCTCTCTCTCTCTGTCTCTCTCTCTCTCTCTCTCTCTCTCTCTCTCTCTCTCTCTCTCTCTCTCTCTCTCTCTCAACCTCTTTCTCTCTCTCTCTCTCTCTCTCTCTCTCTCTCTCTCTCTCTCTCTCTCTCTCTCTCTCTCTCTCTCTCTCTCTCTCTCTCTCTAACATGCATTTCTCTCATTGCATCAAGCAAGCATGCAGAAAGTGCAAAGTAAACAAGGAAGAGTTGACAAATAAATCAAAGGACATAAAGCATGCAGTTGGTAGAACTTCGAAAAAAAAAATATCCTGTGCAGAGGCTAAATTGTATATTTGCTTGATCTGCAATAATTCTTGCTTCGTGTCGTCTTCCTCAACTAATTGGATTTCGTTTGCATCCTTCAGAGCCAACATACCATGTGAATTTCTCTAACGTTTATAAGTGTGAATGAACTAGTTTAATAGTATGATGGAATTACGTGGTTCATTCGCATGCTTGTAGGAATGATACAATCGATATTTTCCAGAAAAAAAAAACGTCTCGTTAGGCAAATCAATAAAACAAAAATGTATTTGTATATTGTCTTATTAATGGCATGGACTGTATTACTTTTTTCATTCACCATACAAGAACTGTACGTACGTACTGATTACAGACTTGTCCATTGAATTTTTTTTTTGCCATTTCTCAGATTGTCATGTCTTGTTCATGTAACCTTTTTGAACTCATCCGTATGAACTTACTTCCAAATCTATAAATCGTTTATCCTTCTGCTGTTATCTCTTATCGGTAAAATGGCACGTAGAACTGTTCCCTTCCCCTTTTTCTGCTTTCCAGTTATTTATGTTCGTTTATTTATTATTAAATGGTGATGAATGGCTCATTGATGAGCTTGTATGTGTATTACATACTGTAGAAGGACATTAGAACACAGTATAATTTGACATGAACTACAGGGACATTCGTATCGACACAATATTTAGGATTTCAACCTAAAATCCCAGCACCATATGCCATTTACTCAAATGAAAGTGCCGCACAGGCCAAAAGAGAACCTTGCATTGTTTATTTCATTTCTGCCTTTGCTTTCTCCAATTTGCTCATACATTAAAAAAAAATATTCACATTTATCTCTGATGTTCTCTACCTTATCATACTGCTCCCCCCCCCCATTTTTTTCTTCCTTTCCTCTCTTCCAATTGTGCCAGCCTAATATTCCTTCTCTTCCCCCTCCACTCCACTATATTAACTTGCCTCCCTTCTCCCCTTTCATAAGCTGGTTCCATATAGTGCCTTATTCACCATATAACAGAATGGCTATGTGTTGTTTAATTTTACTTCAACAACACACTTTATTGAATATGTTACTGCTCGAGACTCTGTGAAAGCTGAGTATAGCAGTTTCGCAGTTGGAATATGAAACTTGCGGCCATTGTATCGATTTTGCAATATACAGTACATGTTTGTTGGGAGACATCTAAACAAGAGAGGTTGGAGGTGTGAGTGGGGGAAGGGTTTGCTAGAAGTTAGAGAGGGTGATAAAGATGTGACAGGATGGAGGAATAAGGTGTGGCAGTTGAGAGGGTTAGGTTATAGGTGTGGTTAGGGAGGAGGTTAGAAGTATGGCCCAGGGGAGATTGGAGTTTTTTTGGAAGTGGGGGGGTTGGGATTGAGATTACAAGTGTGATCAGGGAGAGGTTACAGATGAAGGCATGAGGGAAATGATAGATTTAAACTGGAATTCGATAGGTACCCAGCATCATTGGGGATAGAGGGGTATGGACATTGATAGAAATGCATGGGCATTATGGATATCATGGCCTCCTCATGTGTCAAAGTTCCTTGTATTTCCTTGCATCAATGGAGAAAGTCATGCAAAGTTCGGCTGGTGGCTTCAAGCGAAAGCAAACTTCTTCGGAAGGAGCAGGGCATAGAAAGCAGCAAACATTTTTAGAAAACAGCTTTACCCTTACCATATCGAAAAATAATATGGCAAAGGATGCACATTTCATGCATGGTTATGAACCTACACATTCAAATATAACGAATCCTTAAATTGACCAGAGTGATCTGAGAGCCATCATGTCCGATTGATGGAGGCCACGTTATTGTAACAGGTGTTTAGTCGAATCCTGCATGTTTCACCTCCCTCAAATCTCCCCTCTCACGCTTCTCCCTCCAATCTCCCTTCTCACCCTTCTCCCTCAACAATCCCCCCTCAACCTTCTCCCTCAACTCTCCCCTCTCACTCCCACTTCTCAAAGTTCCACCCTCACATCCACAAAGCTGGCTCATTCCCTTGCCCTCTCTCTTCCATCTCATCATTCCACCTCCTCCAATCTTCAACTTCCCTCTGCCCCTTCTCTTATTACTCCTCACTGTACCTCAACCCATCACCACCGAGCCTTTTCTCCTCCTAAGCCAGGCCCTCTCCCCAAGCTCTTCTGCAACCCTCCACACTCTTTCAACAACTCTCCTTACCTCTTCCCTTCTCCCTCGTCCTACCCTCCCCTGCACCCAAAGCCTCCTCCACTCCCTCTTCCTTAACAGTGTAGACTTCAAGCATCCGGGGCCTTCGCTCAAATCTGACAGATCTTTCCATACAGGTTGCCACTGACAAGCCAGACATAATCTGCCGAACAGAAACTTTCCTCCATCAAAACGTCTCTGACTCCCTCGTATCTCTCATTGCTTACTTCCTCCTCCGGTATGACAGACCTCAGCCTCATCCTGGTGAAGGAGTTGCTCTCTTAATGAAAGACCCCATTCCTCACTCTCATTGCACTGCCCTCACTCCCCACACCCCCAAGAATGCCTCTGACTATGGCTTCCCCTCCACTCCCACCTCATGTTTATATGTGTGTTAACCTGTCCAACAAACAGTGATGACCATTTATATCTCACTCTCCGAAAACATGGACCAACTTCTATCCTCTCATGCCAACTCTCTCTTCCTCATATGTGGTGACTTCAATTGTCATCACGCCAGTTGGCTGGGTGTGGGTACCTCTCTCACCTGCGATGGTACTTCAGCAAAAGACTTCTGCGACTTCTGCGGCAGGGTCTTCAAGCAGCCATCAAACTTCGACAGGTCAGGTAGGTCAGGTATGGGAGCATGCGCCAGAGCAGCACGTCGCTGCATCCACTTTCCGCCGGCACCCCAGGGGCCTCCGTCTGGCCATCCCCCAGGCAGATGCCTGGCTCATCCCCATCTCCTTGAGATGCCGATCAACCTGCTGCAACCACGAGGCACGTGGTCAGCCCATTGGCCTCCTCCACTCAGAAGACTCCTTTGCTGAGAGAATCTGGTGAGCAGGAACAGCGTCAGGACAACGAGCCATATGTCCAAATGTTGGATGCTCTGATGCTCACGGACTATGCAGGTAACAAATCTCATTTGAGTCTCTCTCAGCAACCGCTCGTTGGACACAAAGTGTGACCAGTGACAGCCGAGGATTCTCCGAAGAGACTTGTTATCAAAGGAATTAAGTCTCTGTCTCAGATACTTGGTCAGAGTCCAAGTCTCACATCAATCGAGAAAGACTGGAAGCACCAAGGACCTGAAGACTCAGACTTTCGTCCTCCCACACAGGTACCGGCAGCGCCACACCCCATTACCCAGTGAATCCATGACTCCCCAGACCCGACCCAGACGTCTAATGACCTCTGACTCACAGCCAGCAGAGACATGAATATCACTGCCAATGTAAGTGAATGTCTCCACGACCTCAACATGCTCACCACAATCAGGCACAGACAGGACAGCAGCATCCAAGATGTCAATGAAAGCCTGGATCTTAGTTTTGACCCAGGAAACCCATAAACCCAGTGACTCCGACTCCTCATTCAGCACCTCGAGGGCCTCTGAAAGGATATCTAAAGTCTCCGAAAAAATGACTGCATCATCTACGAAATCAAGGTCAGAGATCTCGATATCCCCAAACGATGCACCGTGGCTTGATGTCTCCAACATACTCCCGAGAATCCAGTCCATACAAGTGCTGAAAAGTGTGGGGGCCAGTACACACCCCTGAGGAACTCCACTCACAACTGGAAATAAGTCAGAGATGGTACCACCACATCTCACAGCACTCTCAGTACTAGAGTAGAGTTCAGATATCAGATGGATCAGTTTTGGTGGCACCCCACAAAGACCAAGAATCCTCCAGAGGGCATCCCAATTCTATGAATCGAATGCTTTACAGAGATCAACATATGTTGCAAGCAGCCCCTGCCAAAACTCTCGTCTGCATTCGGTGAGGGCCCGAAGAGCAAGGATACGGTCAATTGTTGACCTCTTTGGTGTAAAACCTGACTGCTCTGGACGCTGGTGCTCAAGCAGATGGTGGTGAACCCTATCAAGAATTATCCGAGCAAAGACCTTGCCTGGCACTGAGAGCAGCGTCACCCTTTGGTAGTTGTTGCAGTCTTGGCGATCACCCTTCCCTTTCCAGAGAGGGACAACAAGGCCCCTCTTCCAGTCAGTTGGGATGATGCCTGTGTTCCAGGCAGAGCAGAGTACTTCAAGCAATGACACGAGTGCAGCATTTCCACCAGCCTTGAGAAGTTCAGCATGGATGAAACAGATCCCTGGAGCTTTACCCATTTCAACTGGTTTGCCGCAGCCTGTGTTTCCACAAGCGAAGGTGGTCCACAGTTGATGGGAGGGTCAGCAACCGGGATTGTAACACCCCTGATGTCCAACTCGACAGCTGGTGGATCAGCCTGGTACAACCGCTCAAAGTAACCGGCCCAGCGGGCCTTCACTTCTGACTCCTCTGTCGAGAGCCTACCACCCTCTGCTATAGCCTGGTGATGGCTCAGTGGTTAGGGTGGCGGCTTGGGATCCTAGTGTCCTGAGATCAGGCCCCGTCGGCCACTGAATTCATACACCAGGCGGTTGACTCAGCCCGTCATCCTTCCGAGGTCGGAAAAATGAGTACCAGTTCCAGTATGTGTAAGGGGAGAGGGGCACTGCATCAGCGACACAGTCGCGCTTCAACAAATGATAGCTACCCCGGCAGCTAAGCTGCCATACGACCACCACCACCCTCTGCTCTAACTGCATTACACCGAGGGATGGGCTTGGATGAACGCCATGCGCGAATTCTCCTGTAAGCAGTACGAGAATCACCTGACCACAAGTGATGCTCCACCCCATCACAGATTCCTTGCACACAGGCCTCCTTGTCCACTCTTAGCGCACGTACAGTTTTACACCTCAGCTCCCTGAACAGCTCAGCTCTGCCATTCAGCCTGACACTGGGACTCTTTTCAATGATATCCAGTGCCCCTTGAGAGACAAAATTCTTCTTTGCCCTCTGGTGAGTTCCAAGACATCCACGGGCAACATCAGGGACGGTGGTCTTGAAGGCACTCCACAACTCTTCGGGACCTCCCAAAGCACCCAGAGCCCCCAAAATCTCTACTCAGCTTGTTTGCAAACTCCTCAGTTACCTCTCATCCTTGAGCTTGCCAACATCCAGTCTAGGCTGGGATGGTACCATTCTCCTGAATTTAAGGTGCAACTTCAGAGTTGCTACAACAAGCCGGTTGTCAGTATTGAGGAACTGACAACTCCGGTAGACCCTGCAGTTCTGGATCATCCTCCAGTGACCATCAACGAGGACATGGTCAATCTCCTTTGCACAGCGCCAGCGTTGGAATACCAAGGCCAGCGATGAGCTTGTGGGCGTTGAAACCATGAACCCGCCACCCTCAGTCCATGACTTCTTGCAAAGTCAAGGAACTTTGTGCTATTCTGGTTCATAGTTCCTGACCCATGGGGACCAACACACACCTCATAACCATCCCTATCAGTTCCAGTCGATACAGTGAAATCCCCCAAGACAAGAAGTGTATCTCGTCTGGGGCACTGATCAACCACCGACTCAAGCGTGGCGTAGAATGCATCCTTCACGGTCAGATCACTCGCCTCAATCGGAGCATAATCAGAGACCAGGTAAATGACACCTAAGGAGTGATGAATCCTGAGTCTCATAATACACTGTTGGCCGGTGTTACCTCAATTATCATTGGAGTCAGCTTATTGGACAGAGCAACAGCAACTCCTTGGGAATGGTAACCATCAGAGCGACCAGACCAAAAGTTGGTGTAGCCACCCACCATGATCTCACTGCAATCCGGTTTCCAAACCTCAGAGAGTGCTGCAATACCGATGTCCAAATGCTTGAGCTCAGGTGATAACAGAGACAAGTGATCATCCTCTCTTCGGGATAGGACATTCCAAGCACCCTCCCGAAGGGACTGCCTCAGGTTAACCCAAGGAGACCGCCTTCTGGTGGACGACACCTCAGCACCACTCTGACACACTCTTCCGCAATCTGACCGGGGAATGATACCCCATGGTTTCCCTCCTATCATCCGAGATTGGGGGTCCCGAAGGCTTTGCCCCAATCTTGTCATCTGGTGAGCTGCCCTGCGATGGAAACCTGCACAGGAGGTACTCCAATGGAGTGGGTTTCCAGATTTCTTTGCGTTTTTGTGTTTTCAGGAATGAAGGGTTTTACGGTGGCCGAGTACAAATCCTGCCACCAACCTCCAAATAAGAAGTAACCCAACTGCAGGAGGACGTCTGCAGACACAGTTGGGTATGAGGTATGGATGGCTGTTGGCTCACAAGGAGCTCCTCCGCTCTTTGACAGGTTTTGTTTTTAATCTTGCTGGGTGTCCATATCCAAACACCCTCCTCACCAAAAAACCTTGTCGGTGATGTGAGGAGTGCTATTTTATGGTCACATCCGATCCATAATTAATCTACTATATAAATGGCAGTCCTTCTGTCTGTGTCTGTCTGTCTCTGTTTTTTTGTGATGAATAAGCTCCTAGACCGGTGAACCGATCTTGATGAAACTTTACACATATATAGACCTAACATTCAGCTCCAGGATGCACTAAGTGGCTCTCCATAAAAATGAAAAAAATATACATATTAAAAAAAAATGGTTTTCGAATAGTGTGCCGGCATATTAATCGTAACAAAAGGCTTCATGGTTAAAAACGCTGGAGTTTTTTGAAATACAAAATGTTCGTATTCGTTGACTTTTTAAACATACACATTCTCCTCCTGTTATTTGAATTCTCAAACTGCACTCGCAAGGCAACAGCTAACTGCTGATAGATCTGCTCATGAAAGAGCCAGGCAAGCGGAATCAGCTGGGGAGAGAGAGAGAGAGAGAGAGAGAGAGAGAGAGAGAGAGAGAGAGAGAGAGAGAGAGAGAGAGAGAGAGAGAGAGAGAGAGAGAGAGAGAGAGAGAGAGAGAGAGAGAGAGAGAGAGAGAGAGAGAGAGAGAGAGAGAGAGAGAGAGAGAGAGAGAGAGAGAGAGAGAGAGAGAGAGAGAGAGAGAGAGAGAGAGAGAGATATATATATATATATATATATATATATATATATATATATATATATATATATATATATATATATATATATGTGCCAAGCGAAGTTAGACCTTTTGATTAGTCCTTGTACGTGTTTCGAAGATTTCAGAAATCTCTCTAAAGACACCAACCCCCAAGAGAAAGAAAGAAAGAAAGTGTTGCCTAACTGCAAATAGAGTGTCACACTGATGGGAGAGAGATGCACAAAACTCACGTTCCAGCTTTCTAGGTCCGGGTTTTGGCAGAACATTGACAGTTGCCACTGCTGCTAGAAACATTGAGTGGCTCAAGGCCGCCTTCACCTATGACCTCTCTGAGGATTACGGCAGCATAAAGCCTTCCTTCCATAAATCTGAGGAATAAACGAAGCCTTGCCAATTTTCTCCATACAACTAATGCCTCAGTCTAACTAGCGTGAGGAAAATAGGGCTAATTTCCCGGGTATTCCCGGGTACTTCAGCAAGTGCATATATATTACTTAGATGTGGGGATTCAAACCCAATTTTATATACTCTGTAATGCATTTTAAAAACTCTCTATAGTTTTAGTGGCACTGTTTACCAGTAAGTCAATCCGCCAGATGCCCTCTGAAGGCACTAGCTGTGCTATTTTAGTGATAACAAACTGAGACATGTCCTTTAACATGTAAAGCTAAACTTTATCTTGTTTTTCTCAAACATTCTACTCCTTGGCTCTTGTTTAGTTTGAAGCTAGATATGTCCTTACTCTTACCATCTTTGTGAACGTAATAGGGGTTTTTGTTTGTCCTTCAAACACTCCACAGTGATAAGAAGCCTGGGCAGGGAAGAGGGATTGTCTAAGATAATTGCTGGGCCCTAAGATAAGCTGTTTGATTGTTCCACCCTCCCTTGAGGGAGGGAATGGAAAACTCTTAGCTCATATCTGAGTACATATTTGGAGATCTTGTCACACCAACTGGGGTTAAAGTATAACCAGAGATAGATTGGAATTAGAGATAGATTGTATATAAGGGAGGGTTTTTGAATGTAAGACTCAGTGTGGTTTTGGTTGCTCTCCACTATGCTGGCTGAGCTACTGACATCACCTCCGCTGGCTGGCATGTGGTCCTTCAATAAAGCTGCATTTTGGTGAATCCTCTTCCGCTGACTCTCTTAATGCCGGGCCGGAGAACAGAGTCTTCACAGTTGGCACCCAGATGGGACCTGATGGACTCTGATGTGGTGGACCAGTGGAGTTCCACTTGGTGTACAGCATTTACAAGGGTCTCAGCTAATCGGTGTGTGGTGCGCAACACGTCGGGCACCTACAAAAGGATAGCCCTAGTTAGGTAATCACTGTACACCTAGCGGAGAGAGTTCCTTTGAACGCAACGTCAGGGTCTGCTGAGGTCACGAACTGATAACGGTAAAAACATATGAGGAAGAGTAGAATGCGGTTTTATTGAAGGACCACAAGGGACTATCAGACTGTATTTTGTGACCAGGAATGGTGGAGGATAAGGAATATCCAAGTGAAATATGGAGAAGCAGGTTCGATTCCTGTGTTCTGTGGTGTTGTGTGGGGCCACGTGAAATAAGCTTGTTGTGTGAAGAGGATAAAAAAAAATCTTTGTGAAATGAGGAGAAAATAGGTTCGAGTCCCGTTTTCTGAGTTGGTGTGTGAAAGACAGATAGGTTAAAGTCCTGGAAGAAGGCTTAAATGCTGTCAATCAAAACAGGACCCCAGGTACCGTGTACTAAAAGGAGAAATGTTTCAAAGCTTTCAGGCTGTTGATAAGTTAACAACGAAAAATGGGAAAGAACAAAAGAACAACACTTAAAGTTATCGGTGAAAGTGGTAAACACTGGAGAGTGTTAGCAGCGTGGCTAATGGAGTCACAAGCTGAGACAGGACGTAAACGATTAGGTTCAGAGGGAATCTTGAACCAACGGAAAACACAAGGTTAACGAGCCAGGAGAAAGGCTAAGTGGGAAATAGATAAGTGTGATGAATGTTTGTAGAATTACCTAAATAATATTGTTGCAATTCGTGTTTTGTAGAATTACCTTAATAATATTGTTGCAATTAGTGTTTTGTAGAATTACCTAAATAATATTGTTGCAATTGGTGTTTTGTAGAATTACCTAAATAATATTGTTGCAGTTGGTGTTTTCTGACACTACCTACACAATACTCTGAATAAGGGAAATTTAATACAATTTGATGTGAGGCATGTGGCAGTGATAAGGACAGATGCTAACCTGGGCCAACAATAGTGGGGGACTTCTCATTTGGAGGTTGTCATTGGCTGTTCACGGCATTTTCAAATATCGTCTGGGGGAGCGGAGCCTCGGGATGGTCAACTCAGCCGTCAAATGAAGGCCCACCTATTCGGTGAGCTTGGGAAATGGCGAAGTATGGTCAAATGTGACCAATGAGGGACTGTGAGGAGTGCTAATTTATGGTCACATCCGATCCATAATTAATACATATATATTAGTTAGATGGAGGGATTCAAACCCAATTTTATATACTCTGTAATGCACTTTAAAACTCTCTATAGTTTTAGTGGCACTGTGTACCAGTAAGTCAGTCCACCAGATGCCCTCTGAAGGCACTGGCTGTGCTATTTTAGTGATAACAAACCGAGACATGTCCTTTCTCATGTAAAGCAAAACTTTATGTTGTTTTTCTCATACATTCCACTCCTGGGCTCTTGTTTAGTTTGAAGCGAGACATGTCCTTACTCTTACCATCTTTGTGAACTTAATAGGGGTTTTTGTTTGTCCTTCAAACACTCCACAGTGATAAGAAGCCTGGGCAGGGGAGAGGGATTGTCTAAGATAATTGCTGGGCCCTAAGATAAGCTGTTTGATTGTTCCGCCCTCCCTTGGGGGAGGGAAGGGAAAACTCTTAGCTCATATCTGAGTACACATTTGGAGATCTTGTCACACCAAGTAGGGTTAAAGTATAACCAGAGATAGATTGGAATTAGAGATAGATTGTGTTTAAGGGAGAGTTTTTGAATGTAAGACTCTGTGTGGTTTTGGTTGCTCTCCACTGTGCTGGTTGAGCTACTGACATCACCTCCGCTGGCTGTCACGTGGTCCTTCAATAAAGCTGCATTTTGGAGAATCCTCTTCTGCTGACTCTGTTCATGCCAGGCCGGAGAACGGAGTCTTCACAGGGGAGACGGTTGAGTCGCCGCCAACCCAACCATGGAACAGGTTAGTACAGGCTTACATGATACCTGTAGCAAGTCACAGATCTAATCTGGCCTGACCTGACTAAGTCGGGTGACCTGACCTGACCGGAAACTTTGACACTGGTCTCCCATCTCCACTTCCTCTGACATCAACTTGTCCTGGCTATTATTTCAAAGAAACTTGCTCTCTCTCTGTCATGCGCAGATTTATCCTATCTTGTCTTCAGTTGTTCTACCCTTCTTCATGCCCATGGTACACTGAAGCTTGTGGTGAGGCAGTTGTCCTAAAACAAGTTACCTTCGCCTCATGGAAGGCAAATCCAACTGAAGGCAATCTCAGTTCCTTCTACAAAGCTTGGAACATGTGTGTTTACCCTGAGGAGAGCCAGAAAACAACATCTTTCTCATCTCGTCTGAACTCCCAAACCTATCACTCTCCTCCAAATCCTGGTGGCATCTAGTTAAGGCTGTTTCTGGTGTATGTTCCCCATTCATCCCCTCCCTTACCTCAAATGGCCGCACAGCTGCACACAACACATGAAAAAGCCAAATGCTTAAACTCCGTGTTTGCTTTTAAATCTTGTGTCCCAAACCCATCACTTTCTGTACCCACCTTACCCTGTCACAACCAGCTGTTCTTGGACTCTGTGTCCTTTTCGCCTGACAAGGCGGAGAGCTTGCTGTCAAACCTCGATTCAGATTCTGCAACCGGTCTCGACAGCATCAGCCCACATGTCCTAAAAACCTGATCCTCTGTTTTTGCTCACCCTCTCTGTTCTATTCACCCTCTCATTTGCTCAAGGTCATCTGCCATCTGCCATCTGCATAAAAATCAGCAAACATTACCACGCTGCATAAAAAAGGTGCAAAAACAGATCCATACAACTACAGACCAATCAGCCTTCTCTCAATCCTCTGCAAGGTTATGGAATCCACATCACTTTAGACATTAAATCCTCTCTCTTCTCCAATGGCTTGATTTCTGACATTTTTGTTTATCAAGATAAGATCCGAGATGGCCAACTGGCGGCCATTTTGTTACTTAATCATGTCCCCAACCATTTCCTGAACATGCATGGTCCGATTTTGTTCAAAGTTGGCACAGTACAGTACATGGTGGCATACACGTGCCCCTGTCTTTATTTTATGATCTCATAAAAGATGACCGACTGGTGTACTGGTGGCCGTTTTAGTTGTAAAAAAAACAACCCAGTATTGAACTCGTCCTCAACCATTTCTCAGACCTGCATTTACCGATCTTGTTCAAACTTGGCACAAAGACAAAACATGATGGTTTACATAAGCACATAATTTTGTTTTGCAATGCGATCAAAGATGTCTGACTGGCGGCCATTAAAAAAAATTCTGATGTTGAACACGTCCTCATCAATTTCTCAGACATGCATTTACCAATGTTCTAATTTGGCACACAAATAACGAATAATGGCTTATGTGTGTGTGTGTGTGTGTGTGTTTGTGTGTGTATGTGTGTGTGTGTGTGTGTGTGTGTGTGTGTGTGTGTGTGTGTGTGTGTGTGTGTGTGTGTGTGTGTGTGTGTGTATATATAAATAAATAAATATATATGTAAATAAATATATATATATATATATATATATATATATATATATATATATATATATATATATATACACGTAATGGCTTTTTGAGATCAGATCCAAGATGGCCGACTGTCGGCCATTTTGTTACTTCAAAGTGTGCATAACCGTTTCTCGGACATGCATGGTCCGATTTTATTCAAACTTCGCAAATGTCGCATGTCGCATATCACAAATGTCACAAATGTCCTATATCACATGACCACTCAAGTCAGTTGTGCGTGCACATAAATCTTGTAAATATGGGCAAGCCCTTTAACTCCGTTCAGCAAAATTACAAAAACCACTGGGGCTATGACATTTTATGTCTTTTTCTCCTTCTTTATATTACTTTAAATGTAAGCCATGTTTATCAAAGATCACTTTTGTCCTGTTCACTATCTATTGTTTATTACTTGGAAAATCGAAGATTTTTCAAGCATATTGGTTAGTCTTGCGTGATATTCTGTGTGTTTCTTTGTATGCATGTCAATCGCCGACAGGTCCCAATTTTAAACTGATCATCACAACTTCACCACATGGTAGAGTTCAGGATAATCAAGAAGCCTACTGTTTATGAGGTCAAAAGTTCAAAAGCCCAACATAGACCACAGGTCAACATCTTTGTCAAATTTCTAAAATCCTCAATTTTCATCTAATTGACTTGAAATTTGAAGAGGATTTGCATATCAGGTGACTGAATTCAACCACCAATTTTTTTTGAGGTCAACATTGGCCAAAACGTCAACATAGGCCGAATTTCTAAGATTGTCAATTTTCATCCAATTAACTTGAAATTTGAGAAGTTGCATATTTGGTCACTGAATTCAACCACCAATTATTTTTGAGGACAACTTATGTTGCCACCATGATTCAACTTATGTTGCTCAGTTTAAGGTCAACATAGGCCAAAGATCAACAACTTAGGTGAGATTTATACAATCCTCAATTTTCACCTGATTGTTTTTGAAATTTGAAGAGGATTTATATTTCCGATCATTGAATTCAAGCAGCCAATTATTTTTGATATCATGTTCGACCAAAAGGTCAATTTAGGCCAAAGGTCAATAACTTTGGAGTAATTTCTAAAATATGCAACTCTCATCCCATTGACTTGAATTTTGAAAAGGATTTGCATAGCAGGTCACTCAGTTTAAGGAACAAATATTTTTGAGGTCACCATAGGCCAAAAAGTCGGCATAGGACAAAGGTCAACAACTTAGGTGGTATTTATAAAATCCTCAATTTTCATCCAATTAACTTGAAATTTGAAGATGATTTGCATGTTTTGTCAATGTATTCAACCACCAATTACTGTTAAGGTCAAATTTGTTTCATGGATTTCGAAAGTATCGTGCTTTGCACAACATCTTTCTTGTTTAATTGTCTTTGTTTGTTTGTTTGTTTGTATGTCAATCAGACTCTCCCAGTGTTTCACAGCTCAGTTTCTAACCAATCTTCACGAAACTTCACCAACTGGAAGAGTTTGTCATGAGCAAGAAGCCTATTGTTTTTAAGGTCAAAAGCTTAAAAGGTCAACATCTTCGGTGAAATTTCTAAAATCCTAAATTTTTATCCCAGTAACTTGAAATTTAAAGAGGATTTCTAAAGCGGGTCACTGAATTCAATGATCAAGTATTTTTGAGGTCAACATCGGTCAAACAGTTGACATAGGCCACATTTTTACAATTGTCAATTTTCATTTGATTGACTTGACATTTGAACAGGATTTGCATGTTTTGGCAATGAATTCAATCACCAATTATTGTTAAGGTCAAATTTATTTTGTGGATTTCACAAGTATCATGTTTGCACATCTTTCTTGGTTGTTTTATTGTTCTTTTGGTTTCTGAAAAACATACCCAAGGGAGGTTGAAGTGAAATTCAGCAATATAATTTAATTTAGGTGTCATTTGTCCTTAATATTTTCATGAATTTATTTTTGGCGGAATTTAACATTCCAACTCGCAATGCAAGAATCCAGTATGGGGGTCTTAGTAGGTTCAGTATGAAGGAAAAACAGAACATGCTGGTAATATGTCAAATGCCTGGCAGGATAGCCGAGAGGTACACACACTCGCTTTGAAACTGTCTAGCCTTGGTTTGAATCTTGACCCATCTATAAACTGTCATCCCAGTGTTTCATAAGCAGGGTAATTCATAAAAGAGTGTGTCGTCCCTCGAATGGATGTTAAACGGTGTGTCCCATCTGCCAGACATTATTTGGTGGACGTTAAAGATCCCACAGTGTCCTTCACTAAGAGAAGGTGAGCTGTCACTGGCACCGTGGCAAAATTCCAAATTCCTGCTCCAAACTACTGCTGAGAAAGCAATGGCAAACCAGCTAGTATAACCCTTGCTCAGGAAGCTGCTTTGACAGTTCCGATGCTCTGTGAAGAGAGAGAAAAGGCGAAATAAGCTGTGGTTTTCTTATACGGCAATATGACTCTCCAAAAATTTGGACTTCTCCAACAAATCATCAAAGGAAGCGGAAATTTCCATTTCCTCATTGGCAAATGCATATTGAACCAATATTCAATTACAAATTTGACCCGCTGTTTGTATCATTAATTGATCTGTGGTTGTCACAATGATGCAGTGCCCTTGTACATTAGAGTAGGGATTTGGAATTTAACCTGACTGATGGCAATAACTCACCCACTCATTGTGAAAGGCACCGTGAGAGTTTTCACATCCGATAGCTAATGCCAGCAGATGGGACACCCAGCTTAACTTATATCTGGGGGATGGCGCAGATTGTGACACAAACACCTGCCTGCAAACCACCAATGTGGCGCCACTGCACACTTTTGGTATGAGCCTATTGTCTAATCGCTGGAGACAAAGCCCCGACCACCAAGTCAAATCACAATGCAGGTACTAGTCTGAACAAGATTTTATCTTTTGGATGGCTGAATTGTACCATGATTCAATTAAATATTCTACATATTTCGTAATACTTTCAGGAAGAATTGAACACCTGAGACTTATAGATTGCAGCCAATCAGGTGTGTATGGCCTATAAATCATCAGAACGTCTTCATTTATATTCATAATGGCAATAGCCTGGAGATCTGGCTTTATTCATAGCCGGGTGCATTGTTGGACGAAACTGTATTTTTTTTTTAATGAGTGAAATGAAATTGAAAATTATATTTATTTTAGGGCTGACAAGTTTAAATGTTGACATTGACTTGCGTTACTGTGGGTTCACTTGTTTAGCATTCCCATCGAAGCGCATATAGTTCATGTGTGCTGGGATCACAGATTTATATCCTCTCGATTGTATAGTGATGTCCTTGTAATTCATTCTGAAGAACACTGATACTTCCAGTTGTTCTCGTCCAGAATGTGACAGACATATTTCAATAAGCTCGTCAGTGAGCCTTAAATCACTGTAGATTAAAACAAGTGCTTTCCTGTTTGCACAAATTATTTTAGTCGTCAAAAAGAGGTTTTACCTTATCATGAGAGAGCCAGCAGCATGGCTCAGAGGTAGCCTACGATTGGGGACTCCTGAACATACTTTTGAATCGATGCTTCACAGGCAGGTTGTTGCATGAATGAGGGAGGCTTCCTTTAGATGGATATGTAGCTGCTGACCCATCTTATTGCATAAGCCAGTGGATGTTAGAAATCGTGCTGACACCCTGAAACAAATTCCAAATTACTTGTGTAATGTATAAGAGCACTGCATCAGTGGCACAGTTGCATCCCCCCAAGAAAGTTGCAAACAGCAGCCAGGTGATGCACATGCTTGGATCAGATATCAGGATTTGAGAGACAAGAACAGTCACTGCTTTCGTTTGAGATGTCAAAGATGTTTTAATGGAATACGTCTTTCAATCTTGACAGATCTCACACCCTCAGTCTGTCTTTCCAAAAGGACAGTCTGGCGAACCCTCCCATCTCCTTCCTTAATAATCCTCCTGAAAATGTTGTCACTCAAACTTTTGGGCCTCACACTCAGCCATGATCTTTCTTGGGCAAACGACACTTCTAAGTTAGCCTCCAAAGCCAGTTGCTGACTGGGCATCCTCTCTCATACAAGGTCTTTCCTTGGCACACCTGAACCTTTGTCCACTTAGAAGACCTTTATCCGCAGCTTGATGGAGTCCTGCTCCCACAATGAGCTGGTGCTCTGCCGAAAATGTCACTCAGCTTTATACCATGTAAAGCAAGGCCTTCAATGTCTTTGGAATCTCTCACGATGAAGCTGAGTCTCTGGGGCTACCAGTTTTACATTGCAGACATGTCGGTGGTCTCTGTCTTCTACCACCGCCTTTCTGGTCTGACCGCCTCTGCCCTTTCCGTGCTCTGTCTCCTCCTCCCTTCCTCACAGGTTTCTGTAGGGTGTACGCAGGCTGCCAGTAACCCCCTCTGGTCAAACTCTCAAAATCCAGAATCACTGCTTACCTCCACTCACGCATTTCTCTTTTTCCCTGACAGTGGAACCAATTTCCACATTCTCTTCAATCCAAATTCTTCCCTTCATGGCTTCAAGACAGCTATCCATCACCATCTCAGATAATCCCCTATTTGATCCTTTTTGTCCACATTAACTTTCCCCAAGCCCACCTTTTTCCAACCCTCCTGTTTTTCCTTCCTGAGAGTTTGTGGCTGTATCCATCTTGTCTACCCCCGTGTCCTCCCCCAGCCCTCATTCTTCTCCACAACCATTATTTATCCAAGTCTCCCTCTATTTTGTCCCCCAACCCTTTCATTGGTGTCTGTGTCTCTCTCTCTCTCTCTCTCTCTCTCTCTCTCTCTCTCTCTCTCTCTCTCTCTCTCTCTCTCTCTCTCTCTCTCTCTCTCTCTCTCTCTCTCTCTCTCTCTCTCTCTCTCTCTCTCTCTCTCTCTCTCTCTCTCTCTCTCTCTCTCTCTCTCTCTCTCTCTCTCTCTCTCTCTCTTTCTCTCTCCTGTTCTTTTTGTTATGTTATGTCCTGATCCATCTGTGCACCAATAATCAATGTGAGTTGGAGCAATAAGTCACGCTGGCAGTTTTTGATGAAAGCAGCATGCCCAAGTTTGAAGAAGACCATGAGTGTCGTTTGATTCTTGCCCATGATCCACATTATCGAGCTGCTGCATCTACAGTGATATATACTGACTTGTCATGCCTCTCACTGTGCTTGAATCGATATATCCAGATTTTGTGTTTGGAGCCACATCCGGGTCCACAAATGAGATCTGCAAAAGCACAAATTAGTCATCATCGGCACAGAAGCACAACTAATATATTGTTATGGTTGTGGGTGTAGATGGAGGAATTTAAAAGGAAAGTTAGGATTGAATAGAGTTGTTTAGTCCATGGATGTGTAGGAGACATCTCGATGTAATTAATTCGGGAAACTGTGTGCTTAAGTGTTACTTGTCACCACACGGGGGGAGGTGCCGGGTTAATTAGGTAGGGTTTAAGACTAATTACCCAGTTTATAATCACCCCCCATTGAACTTTACCTCTGTTTTGTATTCCAAGATCAGCAATAAAGGTGGGGAACACGTCCCAAAAACAACTACAAGTGGGCAGAAGCACCACCTTCCCAGGTTTCATGTGAGCAGACCATGGCCTGGAGGTGGAGGATTGATGGGCGTGACATGAGACACATAAAGAGGAAGAGGGTATGGGAGCCAGCGGATCAAATATGACGGAGAGTTGAGTTCAGAGGAGGAACGTACAAGTGCAGAGTGAGGGACGCACGTGGTCGAGAAGGAATGTAGTTTGGAGATGGCCTGTAAAACTGGGCTTTATGGCTGGTTTTCCTTTGATGCATGAAGAAGACGGCATGATTCTCTTATTTGTGCTGAAGCGATTTTAGTTCATGTGGTGAAGCAAGACGCTAGTCTTTGGCTCTTGGTTGGGTCATGAGGAACGGATCCCAAGCCTCTTGTATGTCAAATAGTGGGTTGGTGAGGACAATCGACGCACAAAGCAGTTGCACGGGGTCTCTGAGCCTTGGTGTTGAATACCGCTCACAAATTGCCTGATGTACGTTTGTCCTGCTGCAAGAGAGCGACTTGGCGCCATTTTGCGTGCGTCTACATGTGCAAATAGAAGCACCTAAATTCCAAGTTCCACAAAGACCATCTCTGGGCCCAGCTAAGTACCAGAATAAAGGAAGGATTTTCTTTTATTTCATTCCTCCTTGTCTGTATTTAAGTCTGTGTGTCGAGGCGACTCAATTTAGACTTTAGCATTCATTTACCTCATGTATTGTCATATTCTGATTATTGTCCTTTGTAAATATCTGTCTATTTTCATTAAATCTGTTCATTTTAAGTCACTGTATCCGTGTATTTGTCATTGGGTTCGAGTATAACCCCCCCCCCCCCCCCCGTGCCGTGCTTCCCCATGCCTCCGTCGCTCCGCCATTACCTCCTGCCTCTCCCGTGCGAGTTATAATCTCCGAGAATCAACGTGTTCGCCTCCAAATAAGGAAAAACTGCTCGACCATCTGGGGGCAGCGGTGTTAACCACCTATCACCACAATTTTGGGTTGGGCATTTAATCTTGGCCACCAGCGCTGCGACATTATATTAATAAGTACCTGTATATACAGTATATATATATATATATATATATATATATATATATATATATATATATATATATATATATATATATATATATATATATATATATATTGCATTATTTTATGGGTATCCACTCAGATAGGATGCTCTAAAGTGTTACCATTACACCAACAGACTCGGTGGCATAATGGATGAAATGATGTGTTTACTCTGATTCTGAAAGGTGTGTGGTTTGATCCCCAAACTTGTCATATCAACGACAAAAAATGGTACGTGCTGCTTTCTTGCTTGACACAGCATTTAAAAAAAGGTTAGAGCATGGACCAAAGATATAATGGTTAGAGATTGTTACCATAGGTTGGCAACCACAGTAATGTAACCACATGTTGACAACCACAGCACACAGGCTTTGATGGGCCTACTGGCCTCTTCCTGCATTGAAGTTCCCTCTAAGGGAATTCATGTTGTCATATTAAAATACGGTAAGCAATTTGGTTAAAGCATGAACCGTCTGTCTGTCCATGATGCATTCGGTTGTTATTTATCCAATCTCAACCAAACCTGCCAGCGGGACTGAGGGTCACACGATGGAGGTTGTAGCGACTTAACCTGCACCCTCCCAAAGCGGGATTTCCTCCGTGGATGATCTCTGTGTTAAGGTGTATAATTAGCTCGGCATGGCATTTCGTGAGGAAGTAAAAAATGTTATAACCACAAACTATTCTGTAAAATTCTTTCCAACGTCTGATTAGCTTTTTAAATAGTCGCTCACTGAATGAAATTTGCAGCAAACCGCAGGGGTGTGTTCCATTACCAATAAGCTTGAGCCTATACCTTACCAAGCCAGTCTTTCCTTATCAACCATTTCAATGGAGTGCCTGCTTAAGTGCTTAAAGGTCCCATGATACTCAAAACTCTCTGATTATTTATATTGTTGTGGTTGAGGAAATTCGCAAACCACCATTCAGGTCCCGTAGGTGAGATATCTCTGTAAGTACATGTGTAGTTAGCCCCAAACCCGTTGTTTAGAGGGAATAAATGTGATTCATTCGGGCTGCGACCCTTAAAGATAGCCGTTTTTCTGTTCTATCTTTATTTTGAACCAACCACATCTCAACCGCCATCACACAACAACCACCAACCGCAACTCCGCTTCACAACAACAACAACGCCAACAGCCACGACCTTTACCTTCACGGCTCGCTCTCGCAAACATCGCATCACCGCCGTTCCAAGCATCACCGTGGCCAGGGACCGCCACTTTTGACCCTCCACCACCTTCGCCTCTCCTTCTGCGGCCATTCCCGCACGGCTTGTGGGCACCGAGCGTCAGGCTGTCCTGGCCGTGTGCGGGACGTGCGCTGAGCCGCGGGTGCAAAAAGCGGGCTTTCCGAGGAAAAATCGGATCAGGAATGATACACGCCCACTTCCGATCCGTCCAATCATTAAGCGCGGGGCAATTTGGCCCCACCTCCAGGCGCGTCGGAGTACAATCGATATATGCAAGTTCGAGGATCAGGGGAGGTTCACGCCCACTTTTCCTCCGTCCAATGGGCGAGCGTGGCTCCGCCCCCAAGCTCATCCTGATCCGGAAATTTGCATATGGGTTCTCCTGCCGCACTATAAAGCGCCGAGCGCGGGGCGAATTCAGTCAGTTTCTGTTTTGGGCTCAGGCGAGTTGGAGAGGTGTGGCAGCGGCAGAGTGTAGCAGCAGCAGAGTGTGGCAGCAGCAGTCAAGACGGGTCTGGAGGAGAGTCGGAGTCTGTCAGGGTTCGGAGTCTGTCGGGGTTCGGAGTCTGTCGGGGAGCTGCAGAGAGGGGAAGCCGGGAGCGCGGTCGAGGTCGCAGTGGAGTCGCTCGTCGCGGGACCCAAGCAGGCCGGCTGTCCTCTTTCCCCAGAGCATCAACAATAGTGCGGAAAGGGGGCCCCGTTCCCACCCCATTCCAAGCAGTGCCAATGAAACCCGCAGAGGAGCGCGGAGTCGGGGCACCGCCGCGGCATTTGCGGCTCATCACAAGACGGGTAGGCTCCACCCGGTCTCGTGCCACAGGTCTGCCCCCTTGTATTTGAGGGTGGCCCTTTTTCTTTTGCTTTTGATTATATGTGTTGTCGGCGCCGTCTGTAAAGTAAAACTGTGTAAGTGTTGCCGTGTGCTCGCGTAGTCGGTAGTAGATCTGCATTGTGTTTCTTTTGTTGCAATTGCTTTTGGTGCATAATTGTTGTAATTGTATATGTGTGCTTTCCCTTTGCCGCGGAATAAATGTGCCTCATGTTGAACTGTTTTTCCCGTTTCGCTTCATCTTTTCTTTAATTGAATCTCCATCTTACTTCACGTAAAGGGTTGGTAGTGGGCTTCATATGCCCGATAATTAATCGGAACCGTCGAGGTTGACGATAACACCGCTCGGTTATCCCGATAGTATGGAACGGGTCGCTTAAAGTGGCCCGTGTCCGAAGTCAACCTGCGGCGAGGTGCGATCGCCCGGTCTACCCTCCGTGTGGGTACTTAGGTAGGTCGAATTTGGCGAACAACCCTATCCCACGCGGGAGGCTGATTTGCACGATCGTGGTGAGGCCGAAAGGCCCACCCGTGACTAGTTCCCGGCGTTAGTCCGAGAGGGTCACGACGGAATTGTCCGTCCGGTGGGCGACGTTCCGCGATTCGAGTTACGTGGCCGCTCGCACGCCGGCGGGCGCGAATTCGCAACAATATATTAACTTGACCTTCCTAGTGAAGAAATCACCCATGTTTCTTTTTTTAAAATCAAAAATGGGATAATTAGACCAAATATTTCGAACATTTCTGGTGCTTTTCACAACTTTCTATGCCCCGCCCCTCAAAAAAGTTGACTTCAGCGAACCACAGGTCACGTGACCGTTGACGTCATCTCCAGAACGCGACTCGCACAGAGTGGATTGACTAGATGCCGCGCGCCGTATAAAGTACGTACAAATGCATTGTGCACATGTGTTTGCTATCTCACTGATCGTCTTAATTCCTGTGATTGTTTCGCGGAAATGAAATTCTGCTTCTGAGCCGTGTATGCACAACAATCACGAGGCAATTATTTATCCCTTTACTACCTTGTCGTAGTCGTGTACAAATCCATGTATGCACAATAAAGGGCTATACCATGTCCACAAAATATTAAATGTGACTGTTGAACATTTCCATTAAAAAAGAAACTTACAGGGACATACAAGTAAAATACTACAGATTAATATTTCATCATATCAAGGCGCAAGGAGATCATTTTAAAATCAAACAATGTGAAAAACCTGCACCCACATTTTGCAGCTTATTGAATTGTTAGTTGAAACCAGCCTGCTGGGATAGGTACGATTCCACATACGCAAGCCAGGTATGGCTGCACTCGACATACATGGGTTTATTCTAAAGTGAAGGTGCTGCTTCCATTGGCTTGCTATTCATTAACATTTAGCCAAAATGCTGTAATAAATGAACAGGGAAAAATATGTTGGCACAACTATAAAAGACAAATGTATCTGTCCTATTACACGGCCTCATAGCCTCGGGACTCTTACGCATTGACTTATACATTGTGTGCATGCTAATACAAGTTACTTGTCAACTCTAGAGTCTAGACTAGTCCGATAAATCCGTCGTCCGTCCGACTCGTCCGATAAATCTGACGTGCTGTAGCTTCCTTTTATTATTCTCTTTTCTTCATTGTTTTCTACTGGCGCTACATGACGACAGTAGGAATAAAATAAATAAAAATGCAACAGAACGTCAGATTTATCGGACTACTCTAGACAATTGTGTTGCAAGGTGTGTTCTGCACACAAGTTTTCATCGTATCCGGACAGCGAGATTTCTTCGTTTTATGCGCGGAGAGATATGGCCGATGACATGCGCTGGCCTAGTTTGTGATTCATTCACCGCAGAACAACATGTCCGCTGCGCGCTGCGCTGGTCACGTCACCTCACTAAAATATTTCTGATATCGAGCAATATGCAAGTCAAATTTCCATTATTGAATTACGAATCGGATTTAGTCTAACCAGTTATTATTGCCAAGTCTTCGTTCGATGTCCTCCCGATCATGAACTCCGGGAATTTCATCGCCAGTTTCCTCTGCTTGTCCTGCTTCAGGCTCGACATGGTAAGGCCGTATTCCATTTCCAGCTGCCTGAACTTCACCTCCCGCGACTACGTTATCCGACAATTCTCCATCTGATTCAGACCAAAATCCTTCATTTCTCTCACACTCACTGTCGCAACCAGACAAATCAAAGTCCATGTCATCCATTATTCAAAACCAAATGCTTGATTTTTTTGAAGCAGAAATGAACGAAGCGATTGAGTCGACCAATCAAATGTGGAAACACACAGAAAGCCAATAGAATCACGTGGACCACCAACCCGAGTACTTTACGTGCAACCTTTGTTGTTCTGAAGATGACGTCATGTGGGTTACACCCCTTTCAGTAGAATTTTTAAGGGCGTTCCCGAAGAGGTTTGCTTTTTTAATTTTACATTTTACAGAACGAGTATTGTGAAAAAACATTGTCAGATCTGAAATCACGATGAAAAACTCCTATAGGACATATATATATATTTATATATATATATATATATATATATATATATATATATATATATATATATATATATATATATACTTTTGGGTGTCATGGGACCTTTAAGCCACTTGGTGGGAGCTCCACAAACTGCTTGGCAATGTAACACACCCCAATGTCCTTGAAGCAGTCTACACTTCCCGTGTTCCCCACAGACTAACGGATCCGACCTGTGTCAACTTACTAAGCCTCTAAGTAAGGTGCTCAAATGAGTCTTTACGCGTGAATGATTTATCCAATTGCCTGTCCGATTTTTCTCGCTATAAAGTTTTGGGGACTGCACATGGATTGTTTATAACATATAATGGGCCCTCATATCATTTCTCCCAGCCATGGCCCGAAGTGTGACATGTGACATTGCCCCTGACACCTTTACTGGCCAATTGTGACCTTTATTTGATGCATAACCCCATTCGTAATGCACACTCACCTCTAAGCTGTCTGGCCTGGGTTTGAATCTCAACTCAGTTATAAACTGTCATCCCAGTGTTTCATAGGCAAGGTGGGCCATCCTCGGATGGACATTAAACTGGATGTCCTGTCTGCCAGCATTTATTGGTGTCCTTCACGAAGAGCACCATAGGTGAGCTGTCAGCAGCATCCTAAACAAATTACAAATTCCTACCTTAACCTCAGCTGAACGTCAGGCTTGGCCAACCGCTTTGTGAAAGACTTGGGCCAAGCTTCCCCCAACCAACCCTACAATAATGTGGATATAATTGTGGCTGTTGAAGAAGAATAAGAGGAATATCAATAAACCACCATCCGCATGCTCATGCAAATACGCATGACCACACTACCTGCCCCACCCTAGTCGTTCGGGGATCGGCTGTTTCTAGTTATATTAAATGATTATATGTATACTGGAATTAGGTTTTTACTTTATTTCGTCAAAAGATCTCCACTTGAGATGTTTGATTCATATTGCCTTGCTGCTTGTATGGTTTCAGCTTTGACTACCTTTTTATCCGGGTGTGTGTATGTGCCATTTGAAAAGCATTTGTTTGCAAGACATGAAGAAAATCTGATATTCAGTGGGTGTTTCACCAGAAAATTTGATAAACTGGGGCATAAAAATCTGCGTTTTTTAAGAATTAAATTGCTTTTGATGGACCCATAAGAACATGGCATGAAACAGCATCCATGCTGAGTTGCTGTCACATGGTGGCTTAGGATGTCATGTTGCTAGCTAAATTTATTGACAGGGTCTCTGATCCAATTGCTGGTTAAACAGGTATTTTGCACAGGGGGATTTTCTGTGATTTTCAGAAAAAAAAATAACAGATAACAGAATCATAGATGCCAATTGTGGCAAAAAAGAAAACAAAGCATTTTGAAAACTCACAGCATATGATCAACAACACATGTTGTTCGTCTTTCGGCTGCTCCCGTTAGGGGTCGCCACAGCGGATCATCCGTTATGATCCACATACTGATTTGGCATAGGTTTTATGCCGGATGCCCTTCCTGACACAACCCTGGTCACCTCTTACGACACAGGAATAAGGATTGGGTTTCGCCATGGCTCCAGGCTGCCCGACACCCTCTCATAGCGTAGCCAAGCACAGAGCTCCCGTCCTCAAGCAATCCTCCAACCCAAGCCTCCGAGTAGCCGGATTAAAGGCGCACACCACTATGCCCGGTATATGATCAACAACACATCTGAAGCCATATTCACTCTTGTGAGGACAAATACATTTCATTCCACTTAAGTCTCCATTTACTCACCTGTACCTTGGCCATTGTTGAGTTTTGCTTCAGGAACCCGACTGAGTGATGTACCATACTCTGTGTTGCAGATCATTTGTTCCACCTTAGCAGTTTCTTGGCAAGGGTCACACTTGATGGTTTGTCATCCATCTCCCAGCAGTAGTTAGGGCAGGAATTTGGAATTTGGCCAAGGTGCTGGTGATAGCTCTCCTACTCTTCAATGACACTGCAGGATCTTTAACATCCACCGACTCATGCGGCAGATGGGACGCCAGTTTAACATCCATTTGATGACAGTTTTTAGCTGGATCTGGATTTGAACCCAGGCTAGACAGCTTAAAGGCAAGTGTGCATACCTCTAAACTCTTCTATCAGCCCTTTAAGAACCTGTTGACATGGAAATTGTGTGATATTTATAATGATTGGACGAAAAATTGACATTGCTGGATGAACCATGTATCGTGGTCGTTACAACAAGAGAGTTCAAAGAACACGATACCCCACTCGGTGTTCAGGTATATACTTCAATTTCAATAAATGACGATTTTAAACATCGTTTAAAAAAATCCAGAAGTTTAGTGCAGCCTTCTAGTTCTCCCTGATACTGCACCCTCTCACATTCCACGCCCTCTCATGCTATATATTGATATATAGTATGGTTCTTAGAAGGTGATTTGTGTTCTGCAGTTTTCAAGTATATATAATTCAATTTCAATTTAAAGGTTTAAGGAGGTTTAATGATGTATAAATAAATTAATTCCAGGTTTTACCACCGTTTTACCAAGTGTCTATTACATCACTCTATCGAACAAGTTGCAGCAGCACTTTGTGCCTATTGTTTGTGTCCATTATAACGTCCTTAAAACAGTAAGTTTCCTTTTTGGAATGATTTTCAATTTTGTTTAACTGCCAGGCAGGCACAGAGTAAAATAAAAAAAAGTAAAACAGAGGCACAAAGTAAAATAAAAACTCCTCTCTGTGCATGTATGATCGGGTCAAATACTGAGCCAAAGTACCGATAAACTACCGGTTTGTTTTCCAATAATTTTTAAGATTTGTGTTCAAAATATAACATTAAATTGAAATCAAGCTGTTCCTCAATCATAAACTGATGTTTCCAGACAGGAGGACAGAGAGACTGAAGTGAACAAATTCCTTAACCCCGCTTTTTTGTGCGCACGGGATAATAACACAAGAAGAGGCAATTTGGCTGATCAAAGCCCACTCAATGGTTGCCAACATATAATTGTTTGTCCATGCTCTCTCCTTTTTTTAAATCCTGAGCATCAAGCTAGGACAGCACATAACATTTTAAATGTCTTTGGTAAGAATCAACCAGGATCAGGTTTGAACCACTGACCTTCCAGACTCAGAGCAGACATTCTAACCATTACACCTGGTAACTCAGGTAATTTGGGATTGGGTTCTGATTCGGTTTGGGGTTCCCATTATACCATTTAATTAGGGGAAATGTATTGTTCATTATTGTCGACAATGGAAAGTGATACCGCAGCATTAACAGATTCGGTAACCTTCAGGTAAATGTTCCCAGTACCAGCTAAATGTACACTGCTATTGGTTTAAGTATTTAGCTTGAAGTTGAACGTGTCGATGTTATATTACAGATTGATAAAACGAGTACATTATTTGGTTGTATTTCACTCCCTGCAGCCCGCTTGCCTGTGACTCTGTCAGTGGAAATGTTGCAAGATCCCGGAATCGTGGCTGCACTGAAACAGAGCCTTGATGACATGGCTGGCTCACCAGCAGAGCTCCTGAACAGGTGATTATTTTATTTTAAGGTCAAATGAGCAGGTAGCTCCATCAAAAGCACACAACCAACAATGCATTCTTTATTAAGGGCAAGTGATTTGCTGGCTGATAGGAACAAACCGGTGATCATTTCGTGTCTCGAGGAGGCAGAGCGTGAACGATGATCCAGTCATGCAACTGCACATGAGATGCTTACCATCGGAGACATTCATTCCATTCGTGCCGATCTGCCATCATAGATATGGCAAGGCAAGATCGATTCTGTTTCTCCAGGGCTTCTTTAACGAATTGGGATCAAGTATTCCTGTCATTTCAAGAGTGAATCGTTGTTTTTTGTGCCTTATCCACAAGGTGAATGGCTGTTCTGCTGAGCTCTGATTATCAAGAGCATTGGGTTGATTTATATTCATATTTTTAAATTATCTTCCTATTCAAAACAATTCAGAAATTACATCACATATAGTACTGTTGTGTTAAGTGGACAGTTTCTAAATGTATGTAAAAGAGTAAACCATCTGTACAGAGTTGGGACCAATGTCACAGTTTGGAATAGAAACTAAAACCCACACAGTTTGATGGAATGAAAAGCATCAAATCATTTTTGTACTTTTTGTTTTTGTTTTTTTCCTTAAGTGACATAAATCTCATGGGGGAGCTTGTACATTTAATTTATCAGACGAAGGACATTCGGACATCATGACACTCTTTATTCTTTTTTCACATGAACATGACCAGATGGACAAATCAGCACTGCATTCAGGATTTGAATCTCTGATCAGAGTGTCCTCAGCTGAGGACTCAGATAGGAATGGTACACAAGGCAACACAACCCAATTATAAGCATTGTTTCCTTTGTTTATCAGGTGTCCACCCAACCCCGATCTAACTGTGCTCTATTATCGGATATCTCGCTACTCCCTTTCCTCATTAATCTCATTTATCCCCATCCTCACATTTACCTCCTTTCTCTTTCACACTACTTTTCTCCCTTAAAGGTCGACAGAATCAGAATTTTTTTTTTTGATGTGATTATATAGATTTTAAAGTGATAAACAGAGCTGAACGTGGCTTTTAATTCTAATAATTTTTTTGTGGTGTTGCAGTTCAAAAAGCAAACCCTTCGGGTACCACCTATAACAATTGCAGATAAACTGCCATGATATAATCGAGGGAAATATTGTCAGCATGCATTAAATAATGGCCAAGTAACTCGCTTCAGAGTCATCAGAAAGTAAATTTGATGAGGAATTTTCTGATCAAGAATCGCCAGATTATGACAAGAGTCAAAATCATGATGCAGAAGGGCCTGTGAGATCGTACATGCATGAACCTGAGGTCGAGATGGCATCGTGGGAGTGGTGGGGCTGTTCGAGCGTAAAAGGGAAGTAAATAACATGAAAATATTCCTTTCAAGATATTTATTCAAGAAACGAACAACGGTTCAGTGTTGAGTGAAGCCATATCTATTCAGTAAACCAAACATGATTTTCTGATTTTGTGGACCTTTAATTTATTCGACTTGCTTATCTATTCTTGCAAACTATTTTTTTTGTTCATTTTCTCAATGTCCCACTCCTCTGATAATCCCAAAGTCCTTACGCACTTGTGTTTTGTAAGATAAAAATTCATTGAACATCACAAATGTTTTTCATGAAATAGATTTTTTAGAGGGTTCATTTGCTTAAAAATATTTTCGATTGCCGTTGCTTGATTAAACATGAAAAACAAGTTTAAAAAAAGGACATAAAATGTCATTAGTAATTTTGCTGTACAGAGTTAAAGGGCTAGCCCATATTTATGTACAACTTAAATGGCCAGCAGTCTACCATTTGGCCACCTTTGATCAGATCACAAAATAAAGTGAGGTGCACGTGTATGACATCATGGTGCTTGTGCCAAGTTTGAACAAAATCGGACCGTGCATGTTTGAGAAATGTTTGGGAACGCATTTAAGTAACAAAATGGCCACCAGTCGGCCATCGAGAAAAACAATGACATGCATATGTAAGCCGTCATTCATTATCTGGATGCCAACTTTGAACAACATTGGTAAATGCACGTCCAAGAAATGGTTGAGGACGTGTTCAACATCGGTTTTTTTCATAACTAAAATGGCCGCCAGTCGGCCATCTTGGATTGCTTTCAAAAACAAAATGACAAGCTTATGTAAGTCATCATTCCTTATCTGTGCGCCAAGTTTGAACAAGATCGGAAAATGTATGTTCAAGATATGGTTGAGGATGTGTTCAACACCGGGGTTTTTTTAATAACTAAAATGGTCTACCAATCGGCCATCTTTGAGCACATCATGAGATAAAAAATTGATGTGCATATTATATAAACAATTATTTGTTGTACTTTTTGTGAAGTGTGAATAAAATCAGTCCATACATGTCCGAGATATGGTTGCGGATGCATGCACGCACGGATACGAAAATAGAGCCCAAATCCTTCAGCCCCCGTTTAGGACTAAGTCCAACGGGGGCTAATAATAAAGAACCCAACTCAAATCCTTTTTGAAAATGATCATAATGCTAAACACAATGAGCTTCTTCTTGTTTCTTCGTCACATCCTTCGTCGTTGTTGTTGTTATTAATATTATCCCTACAACGGACGCTCATGTGGTGAGGTTCCAGAGCCTCAACTCGGGTTTGGATTTCATAGAACTAGTCATGGCAGGAATTTGTAATTTTGTCATGGTGCTGGCAATAACTCATCTCGTCTTCGTGAAGGACACCATAGGATCTTTCACATCCACCAGCTCAGGCGAGCAGATGAGCGACAGACTGGTTAAGATCCATGCGAGGGATGGCGTACTCTGTGATTCAAAGCACCAGAGTGACAGTTTTTATTCATGTCAGGAATCAAACCCAGACATGGAATCAAAGCCCAAATGCAGGTATGTCACCTCTGCACTATCCTGTCGGACATGATTCAAAATAATTAAAATAGAGAGTATTCGAACCACACTCTGTTGTCATGGTAGAATCTGGAAGGTTGGTGATTCGACCACTACATTCTACCATTACGTTCAAACATTGGCTGTGTCATACCAAATACTTTAAAGGTCCTCTGACATTAAAATTGTGTAAAAACCATTTTTGGCATGATTATATTGAAGTGTAAAGAATGCACCAAGAACTGGATATGGTTTTTTTCCAGGGCATGTTCAAAAGTAATGCCTCCTATTCTTTTTCTCCAAAACAGGTAAAGATATTTGAATGGAGTTGGCAAAACAGGTTGGCAATGCTCGCCTCTCAGCTGTTTAGCCTCGGTTTGACTCTCGACACAGCTTTCAACTGTCATTCCGGTGTTTCACAGGCAGGGTGATTCATCACTGTGTGTGCCGTCCCTTGGATGGACATTAAACTTGGCGTCACGTGTGCCGGCATTAGTTGGTGGACGTTAAAGATCCCACGGTGTCCTTCACGAAGAGTAGGCGAGCCATCTCCTCGCCTACAAAGACAGATACTAACATCAATCCGGATGGACATCAGTGGTGATTATGGTGAGAAATAAATATACACCATGGTACATAGAATAAAGATTGATGTTCGTATGAGTCTTTGTTTCATTTGGATATCTTTATACCTGTTTTGGAGAAAAATAATGGGAGGCATTACTTTTCAACATCCTCTCCTAATTCCAATGATTTTTTTAAGGTGTTAAAGTAAAAAAAATAAAATTCAATCTGGTTGGCAGCACCCCCCTAACATCCTGGAAAAAAACCCCTACTCTAGGCCATTGTGTAATCTGTGTGATGTCATCTTCAGAACAATTGTTACCCTCACAAAAGAAGAGGGTATTTCATTTTGTTCCATTTATGTATCTGTCTGTTTGTCTGTTTGTCCGTACAGAATGTGTTAACGTCGGCCACAAACGCCACCTAGTGGTAGCCAGTAGCACTCGTTCTCTTTTTTTTTTCAACCGAGTCCCTCTCGAAGATATGTACAATTAGAATGAGTACATATATAAAGTAGATGCAATTAGAATGTGAGTATGTCTATTAAATACATACTATAAAAACCATACGAAACAAGTCTCGGCGAGGGTATACAATCTTTGATTGCTTGTTCTAGTTAACCTCCGCCATCTTCGAAGATGGATGGAGGTTACTGTTTTCACCCCTTTCTGTTTGTTTTTTTGCTTGTTTGTTTGTGAAGAGTATTACGGAAAAAGTCCTCGACAGATTTCGACGAAACTTGATGGGGGGGGGGGGTTAGGTATCGTCCAAGGATCATGCCATTAAATTTTGGATTTGGTCCCCCCCCCCCCAAAAAAAAAAATTGTTAGAGAAATTTATTTTTTTTGCATTTTTACATGTTTTAAGTGATTTCCAATCCCCCCCCCAATTTTTTTTACCCCTCCCCCCAAAAAAAGAATTTTTTTTTTGCATATTTACATGTTTTAAGTGATTTGTACCCCCCCCCAAGAAAGCTGTTAAAGAAAAATATTTTTTTTTGCATTTCTACATATTTTAAGTGATTTCCAACCCCCCCCAAAAAAAATTGTTAAAGAAAAAAAAATTTTTGCAACTTTTTTTTCAACAAAATTTCGATTTTTTTTTTTTTTTGCATATTTACATGTTTTAATGTTTTAAGTGATTTCCACCCCCCCAAAAAAAAAAATGTTGGAGAAAAGAACTATAACTGTCAGCACTGTTGACATCATATTTAATGAATAAGATATAAAGTTCACTTGAGTGACCCAGCAGTATTGGCGGCGGAGGTTTTGCCCTCTCCCGAGTGCTCCCTCTCGAGTTTCAGTACTGCAATGGATAGACACGCTGTTGTGCATTGTCAATGCACAGCTTCAGAGAACTGTGCCAAGAAATGGCGGCACAACTCCTTCCAGAATCGTCGACGTCAGGAAGTGAATCTGAGAAGGTGTTTTCTGAGGTAGAATGTTATCATGACAATTATGCTGTAGTGGTGACGTGAAGCCAATTAAGCCATACACGTATTAACCCAAAAAATAATAGAAGGCATTACTTTTCAATATACCCTCCTAATTTCAATGATTTTTTTCATGTGTTAAATTAAAAACTGAAAGTGGAGAAACCATCAACAATGAAACACTGGGTGATGATGACAAAATTGGGGAAACCCTGAAGAGATACTCGGCAAAAACAACTGGCAATTGGTGTTTATTTAGAAATCATTCATCCAAGCTAGAATGGCCATCCAGTCGATGAGTATTTTGATGTAACAGTTTTCTGTCAATCTTTTAGTTATGAAAATTCGAACAAGCTCATTTTAAAGAAAAGGCCGAGGGTATACATTTATCATTTAGCATCACATGGCCAGCGGAGCAGCATGGTGTAGTGCATTATATGAGCCCGAGCAAGTCCTGTGCACGATGGAGTTCCTCAGGGTTATAGAAACTCTTGCTGGTACAAGTGTGGCAGGGTGTGTGGCAGCACCTTGATGTAGTTCATTATGAAATCAAGAACATTTATTGTATGTTTATTTTCGGATTTATCTCTCTGATTATAAGGCTTATGACATTCACTACGTGTCATACAATTTAACCCATGTTATGACCCAGGCAGCCAGGCCAGGCCTAGCCCACCCCTGAACATAAGTGCCCATCCATCGCAGCCCAACAAGATGGCGATGGACAATGCCTAAAACAAATGCTACGTCAACATTAAAATCAAATACTCACCCTCGTTTTCTTGCATTTGTTGGAAGCTGTTCTCTCCTTTATCTTCTTTTTGTCTAAGTCAGACTGAGTTTAAATTTTTGTAGGGATGACATTGGCTTTTAAATGCTTCAGTTTGTTCATGCCAAACCGGGAATGCAACCCAAACACGTCATCTTCAAGATGAGCGCTGAAAATGACGCTCAAAACTGTTGGCCCATGCCACTTTGCTCTTGCAAGTTTTACTTTTGCTGTCCAAATTGCCCTTAGAGATAGATCTTTTGGGAATGTGTGCAAACTGACAACATCTTTTGTTGTTTTGTTACAATCAACAATGATGCATCTCACTGGCATTCTCTGATTTTAGTGCAGAACTTGGGAGTTTTCATTTATTCTTTCTATAATCGAAGACGAAATCGCTTTTGAAGAGCATGCACGGGCACTATGCAGTTCCACCGCGGTACAGACCGGATGGAAGAGCATTCTTGAGATGACGCAAAAGGGTCACTTGATGTTCTCCATCCATTGAGTGATTTTGATGGTAGGGAAATAGGTGCACAAAACGCATCTTAAATACACTAGAATTTGTTTGAAAGTTTTTATTTAAGAAAACATCAATTAATACATGTCTAGAGAAACCAAGTTTATTAATTAAACCAATCATAAAGCTCTATTTCAGCAGACCTTTAAAAATGGGATGTGCTGCTTCATTGCTTGATGTTCAGCATTTCAATAGAAAGACCACAGATAAATTATCACGATTGGCAATCCTAGCACAGTATTTGATTGGCTTCATGACTTCCTCTTGTATCAAAGTTCCTTGGAATTATTATTATTATTATTATTATTGTTACTTTGCAGAGTACCCACCCAATTGGCAATTTTGTTCCAAGCATGCAACACGTTCTTCTGACACATACCTTTATTTGGGTGATGTATAGGCAATTGACAGCTCTGTATAGGCAAAAAAAATAACCCGGGTTACGTGCATGAAGCAAAAACATACCGTCTGCTTATAATTTAAAACAGCTCACAGCAATGGAAAACGTGGGGACAGGAATACTGTACTGTAAATGGTGGAGACTTGTAATACCCTCCCCCACCTGGAGGCGGTACTACACGTCCTCAGCCCCAAGTCTTCAAACCCCATGTCCAGCACATGTCCCCAAACCCCCTTTTCCAGATCTATGTTCCCTCTGTGATTCCTCACCACCCAAGTTCTGTCCTTTACTCCCCCTTTCTTCTTTAAGTCCTCAACTCCCTCATGCAAACCCCAAGTCCACAAGTTGCCTTCCAGCTCCAAGTTCTCCAGCCCCCCCCGTCAAAACCAAAGCCTCAACCCCCTTTCCAATTGTCTCTTTTATCCCCCCACACACACACACACACACACACACGCACAAACTCCTCCAACTTTCTGTCCTCCACTCTTCCTTTCTTATTCAAGTCCTCAACCCCATGTCCACCGCAACTCCCCCTTTCTTCCTCAAGTCCTCACAACCACCTCCTCCTCCCGAACCCCACATCCCCATAATAGTCACTAACTGCTAAGGCTGCTAAGGTTTCTCGGTGAAGTAAATGGATGAAAAGGTAATTGTATATTGGACGGAATTGACTGAACAGTTTGTGGTTATATTATTTTTTGTTTACAGTGGATGTGCGAAACAGTGACTTTGAGCTTATACACACACTGCCCATGTGCGCCACCTAAAATGCACATAACTCGAAATTGCGTGAATATCGATATTTGTAGGCATCTGCATGCACTGTCCGGGCCCAAGAGTTTTTCAATGAGGTATCATTCAGCATTATATGTGCTGTAGTTACGACATTTACCCCGTTCAGACACAATCATGCAACTTACCTCTATAGAGGTAATATAGATATGGAATATAGATGTAGAATATAGATATGATATAGATATGGATATAGATATAGACATGAAGATTTATGTTATAGAAATCCATATCGAGAGTCATGTGTGATGTTGTGATGATCTATGTAATTACACAGGAATTCATATCAACACTCGTAAGTGATGACAATTATATATGCAATCGCAAAAAAAAATCCATATGTACCCTTGTATTTGTGGATGCAATTTTTTTTTCATTGTACATTGATTTGTTGTATTGTATGATTGTATTGTACAATGATTTGTACAATAATACAGCAATCCATATTGACATTCATCTATGATGATGCATTGGTGTATGACCAGCATTCATAGGAAACCTTCGGGCATAGCCGTGCGTAACATTTGGACATCTGGAGTTTGATGCTGCACACAGAGTTTTCCAAAATGTGCACTGGCAATTCACTAGATCCGGAAATGACGTCATGTTATTTGTGAACACATGTCAATGCACATGTTAAATGCAGTTTATTTATAAATTTGAGAAATCTGAAGTGTGAATTGGAGATGCCTCTCCGGTGGTTGCCTGTAATGGTGTCACTGCAAGACCTTTGGGTAAACAACATTATGGATTGAGATTCCATTGTGGCCATCAATCTGTCCTTGTGAGCCATTACTGACTACCTTAATATTGACGTCTTCAAATTGTTTCGCACGCGACGATGCAACATAATGATAATTGACCATGTCTGAAGATGTGAATGATGGGTTGGAGTTGTTTTATTAAAGACCTCAAATATTTTTTATACTTTGTAGTATCAACACATTACCTCCATGGCTATTTTTGTTTTTTTCCTCCCGCATAGGTTGAAATCAAAATGTACCTTTCTTTCATAATGGATGACGTGTTGTTCAGTTTTTAAATGTCCACACTGTAAACTCAGAAGTCCTCTCTATTGTACCAAAATTACATTTAAAAAACCATCGCTGAAATCATGTACAGAAACCCTCCCTTTCTTTGGGTGATGTATAGGCAACAGACCGCTGCCTCGATCACTCCCATAAATGTCTGTCTTTTCAAAAAAAAAAAAATTTCAGGTTACAATTGTGGTTGGAGTCAGGCCTGTAAGCCAAGCTCTGTCCTGGGTGGACAGAGCTTCAGACTGTTGGAAAAAAAACTGTATCTATTGCCTGGAATGTTCTTTGACGGCAGAAGTCACTAACTGTTAAGACTGCTGAGGTTTCTCGGTGACATAAGTCGATGAAAAGGTAATTATATGTTGGACATGATTGACCGAGAAGTTTGTGGTGATATTATTATTTTTGTAACTTCCAGTAGGTGTGCGAACCAGCGATTCTGAGCCTATACACCGCCAGTGTGCGCAACACAAATGCACAAAACTCAAAATTGCATAAATATAGAGATATTTGTAGATATACCGCATGCACTGTCCGGACCCAAGAGCTTTTCAACGAGGTATCATTCAGCATTCTACATGCTTTACGTACAACGTTTACCCCATTCAGACACAATCGTGTAACTTGCATTTGATATGGAATCAATGTAGAGGTTTTATACGTGTCCTGCTACTTAACAGCTCACCCCATCATTGAGATTACTTTGAGGCTTTCTTTGGCTATTGAATGACCCCATAAGCATGGCCATGAAAATATTTACCATGACAGGAGTGCAGGGTGGACAACCAGCTTCATGTTCTTCAAAATGAATGTTTAACGAAGATAACATATCAAATTATTCTGCTTCAAAATATCAAGTGAGTAGAAGTGATATTTTCTTTCCTCAAGGAGAAGTAACTGAAATGAAGGATTTAGAATCAATGATATTTACACAATTTAATTTTTTTTTTTTTAAAGCCTGGTGTTGGCTTCACGGTTAAGATGGCTGGCTTAAGATCCTGTCAGCTGTTCAAATAAGACCAGGTCAGGTCGACTCAGCCTGTTATCCTTCCGAGGTGGGCGAAATGAGTACCAGTGTGCTGGTAACAGGGGCACGGAATCAGCGGCATGGCTGTGCCCCCAGAAAACGATGCAACCAGCAGCCACAGGCTGCTCACGAAATGATGATGATGATGATGATGATGATGATGTTGATGATGATGACACAATTGGTGAGTTTGAGTACAATGATATGATGAGCACAGAAATAAATATCCTAAATACGGTCGCCAATCCTTTTGCTCTCTCAAGCCATGTTGTTCATGGACCCCAGGTCACCCTTATTACACTTTAGCTGCTCCTAATCCTGTAAGCAGTGTCACACTCAGTGCAGTCAATGGAGCTGGCCTCTGACTCATGTATAAAACATCTGCAGAAAATGTACACATTCCCAATTGGCAGATTGCTGAAGAAGCTATTTTGTATACAAAGTGCTGTGACTGGCAAAATAAATTGACTTTTTCATCTGCGTTTAAATGCATTAAAACATGCTTTCTGGCTCGTGCTATTGGGAATGAAATTGCATTTTGGTCGCAAACTCCTTGGCTAACCTGAAACACACCGTTTAATTTATTTGTTTTTTGCACCTTATTGTTACACTTTCCGGGTACGATGGTTTTTCATCGGCATGACCTGCAAATGTACTAATGCCGCATCTTTAGTGACCCCAGGTATTCCCACCTTCTTATTTGGTCAGCTGGGGAATGTTTGTCTAAATCTCTCATGAGGCTGGGCCAGGTCTGATGTGTAACGAAAGGTGGCAGGAGTTTGGACTTTGGCCAGAGTACTCACCGACTCTCTTTGAATGACACCGTTGATCTTTGACGCACACTATACATCAACGGGTACTGACAGATGTGTCCTCCCACTTAACATCCTTCTGGGGAATGGCGCACACGCATTGATGCCTCCTTCGCTCTGCACGTGAAATGTCAGGCTGACAGTTTATATCTTGGCCGAGATCCAAACACAGGTGAGACATTTCAAAGGTGAGCACGCATACCTAAAAGGTATCCTCACAGTTCCTCGTGCAAATTATTATTTTTTTTTTTCTTTTCCACAAGCAAAAGCCAAATTTTGCATTTGATGCAATATCAGTATGGACCCTGGATCTCTCAGGCCCGTTACAATTTGATAAATTTGATCAAGATTAGAATCGATGCCATTATGGTTATGGCATCTGTTCTGAGTCTGGACGGTTGGTGGTTTTTATGTAATAGCCCCACCTCCCCCCTCAATCGCACATGGTGATGAGGGGGAAGAAGGGAGATTTCTCCTTGATTGCCTTGCAGACTATGGAGAGAAAAGCAACGTCACAAGATGGCCTCTCCACTTATCGAGAAATCCTCTAATAGTTGCGTTCCAAGGTCATTGACTGTGATTTCTCTGAAGTTAAGTCCTTTGTTGTCTGCTTGCTTGTGTGAGCGTGATTTGTGTGAAATGTCTTCCACGACCCTTAGACCTTGTAAGAAAAGAAATCGGACTCATTACATATCTCTGACCTTGGTTCAGCTGTCTCTGCAGTCCGCACCAAGGTGCAAGGGAGTGGTAGATAAACTCTTAATCTTGACCAACGTCCTTAAATGTGATAATTTTTGTTTTGTGATTAAAACTGTAACTCTTTAGTCATCTTTTGCAGAATAAGTGTTGAAATTTGGAATTTCAATGAATGCTACTGCAGAATAAATCTCTGTTCCTTTGTGGGTTTTAGGTCCAGGTGGGAACTGTTGAGAATCATTGATAGTTTAGCAGATGTCAACTATCCATTATGAATATTATTGCTCTCTCCAGTTGTACTTGACTCAATTTGCCGATCATTGGTCAACTTAACTTATTGCAGTATAACAACGATTTCCATTCCGCATGGAATTCAAAATGATCATGAAACTTACTTCCACTTTTGAGCAATCTTATTGCGTGTGTGTGTGTGTGTGTGTGTGTGTGTGTGTGTGTGTGTGTGTGTGTGTGTGTGTGTGTGTGTGTGTGTGTGTGTGTGTGTGTGTGTGCGCGTGTGCGTACGTACGTGTGTGTGCTTTGTATTGGATTGGTTGCAAAGTGTAATTCAAATCACACAAAATGTTTATTGTAAAAATCAAAACAACATAAATGCATTATTCAATTTACTGCCTGATAAACTTATATAGCGATAATGTGCATTTTCTGCTCGAATGTGTTTCAGCATGGGTTCAAGAGGTATGGAATTTTCTTGTCTCATTAACTGCAGTGTCGCAGTGCCAAGCATTGTAATGGAGAGATGCTTCGAGTGAATCGGTCTCACGGTGGTCGGAAGAGGGCAAGCAATACTACATACGCAGCATCCCCACCCTCTTATTCCTAGTCCCCCCCCCCTCCTCTTCCTCCAACCTCCCCCCTTGAGATGTGAGTGGCGATGGTAATTGGCTCTGACTTCAATCTCGCCATCGTGCATGCCAAGCCAGGAACCATTAGAGGATTGTTAGCTGGACAGTGCAAGCCAACCAGAAAGGGATGGATGGATGGTTCCATTTCATTTCTCCTCTCCCACCTTATATAACAGGTCGTACGAGTCGTACACGGATACTTACATATGAATGTATAACCAGGTTCGGTCGGAACCAATCTCAGTCTTCTCTGCTCTGTGAAACCATCTTCTAAAGCTGAAGATACCTGGTCCAGAATTTTGTTTCACCTTTTTTGTTTGTTTGTGTTTTTTAGATCCTCGTGGAGGATCTCTAAGTCTTACTCACGTTGTTGTTCTTCATCTTCTTCTTGTGGACTTTTTTGTTTCACAGCCTACAGTTTTCATCGAAACTTCCTGAAACTTGGCGTATATATGTAAAAATACCCTGCGCAGACAGTAACCATCTCCGATTTTGAAAATTCCTCCTAGAAAAAAAGTTATGACATCAAAATATCTCCGCTAATGGAAATCGCCTAAAAAATTATCTCCGAAACTAGGCAAGCTTTTTTGAATTCTGTTTACGGGAATCGAACAGGGCATGAGCAGAGATGAATTACCGCACATATGATACATCACTATGACATCATATCAATTTTTATGACGTCATTCCTATGTTTGACATTTTTTGTTTCACAACCCAGAGTTTTCATCGGATCTTCATGAAACTTGCCATGTATATGCAGAAAGCCCACACGCAGGCAGTAACCATTTCAGATTTTGGAAATGCATCCTAGAAAAAAAGTTGACGTCATAATATCGCCGCTAATGGAAATCGCCTATACCATTATCTCCGAAACTAGGCAAGCTGTTTGAATTTTGTTTGCGGGAATCAAGCCGTGCATGAGCACAGATATTTATTTATCGCAAACCTGATACATCACAATGACGTCATATTCGTTTTTATGACGTCATCATTAAGAGGACGAGGATCTTAGCTCATTTGAGCTTGTTTTGTTAATGTTAACTTATTCATGGATGCATTTGCACGTCTCATTCATTCCCTTCACCTGTACTTTTGTGCTGTGCTTGTCCTTGCCCATGCCATGTGCTTTTGTCGGCCTCATTCAGATCTGTTGCTGTTTTTTCTCCCCCTTCCTATTTTCCTTTTCGTTCATTGCCATGCTTGTTGCTTTCTGCCACACTGTCGGCGTTTTGCCTTGTTCTCCTCTGCCATCAAGTTTGTCCACGAGCCTCAATTTCATACAAAAATACGTTTTAACGATACGTTCATACATGGCTTGATCCATTTGTGTTGCAGTTGCTTTACTGGAATTCGAGAATGCAGGCAATATCAAAAAGAAAATTATTTTCTGTCCTTTCCTGCGATGCGACAATGCAGGCTGAGAGCCTCAGGCACTGACTGACCCACAAAGTTAGTCTGCATGCTGAGCAAATTACAAACTTTGCGTCCCTGCTGTCCTGATCTCACCATGCTTTGATTTTCCTTTTATTCATTTTCACTGTGCCCACTCAGCTGTGGGACTGTTTCCAATGACGTCGGAATTCTAACTTACTCAGATTGAGATACTAGGTTGATGTTTTGTCAGCATAATGGGCATTACGTGAAGGTTTGCGCTTTTATTTAACTATGATGACATACTCACACCATTGTTATATAGTTGCACCAATGTTACCATGTTACGATATGCTAGCTTAGTGGAAGAATGCTATTTGGTTGTTGCTTTGTACATGAGATAATCAAGGCGGTTTGGTTTCAAAAGGCTTTGTCCATTGGCATTGATGAAAAATGTGGCGACCTGACAGTCACAATAGCAGTTTTATTTTATTTTACCAATTCGCTAATTTGATCAACTGTACAAAGATATTATGCCAGAAACATTTATTTCCTAATTATGCTATAAAATAAAAAAAATCATGCCATATGTACATGTTTGCATACAACCACTCAAACAATCACACCAAAATACTGCTTGCAATATCGTATCTGTCTGTCTGTCTGTCTGTCTGACTGTGATACATTTGGTCGTTATTTGTCCAATCACAACCAAACTTGCCAGGGGGATGAAGAGTCAGATGACGGAGGTTTAGCAACCTCTTCCCCCCTCGCCCCCACCTCATCCTCCACAAGGAAGTTTTCCACCTTGGACGAACTCCATGTTGAGGTGTGTAAATAGCTTATCGCGGCGTTTCATAGAGCACACCCACAGGAAGTAAACATTATTATTACCACAAACTACAGCATTCAGTCAGTTCTGTCCAACATATGATTAACTTTTCAAACAGTTGCTGCTGCTGCTTAGCACTAAACTGAAAGGAATTTGGAGTAAACCTGCCATCCTTGAGGCATTATTTGCTGTCACGTCTCCACAGATAAATGGATCTGAGCCGTCTCGACTTGCTAGGCCTTTAACTAGGCCGCTAGCCTGGCTGCAATGATATTTAGCGAATAATGGTCCTTTTTCTAGCCATCAGATTGTATGTGCACTGTATATGGATTGTTTATAACATATATTGGGGCCTCCTATCTGATTTCTCCCAGCCATGGCTTCAAGCGTGACATGAGATATTGCACCCGACACCTCTCTGGCACAATTATGACCTTCACTCATTGCGTAACCCCATTCCTAACATTTGCCATCATTGCTTAATACCTGAGGGAAATTTAGAGAAAATTGGACATGCTTACATTTGGGCGGTGTAGCTCAGACTCGCGCTGGTCCACACACCTTCCGTAAGTAAAAACGATTTTAACCATAAATATTATAACCAGTAGCCTACTTCCGGTGATATTCATGATCAGATTCCTCCAAGCATCCCTATCCAGCAATGCTTTCCCAAGCTCTGGTAGAGACAGCTTTGATGCAGCCTTTACCCCATCAATCAGGCACATCCAAGTTCTGCCTCTTCCTCTCCTTCTTTCAACCATACCCAGGATAGTTGACTTCTCCAGACTTGATTTCTGCCCGCATGATGTGTCCAAACTGTGACAGTTTCTGTTTTATCCTCAGCGCTTCGAATGTGATTGGTGGTCTAATTTGTTCAAGTACTGATCTGTTTGTTCTTCTTGCAGTCAATGGGATTTTAACATTCGTCCCTAAAACCACATTTCAAAACTGTCAATCTTATTTATTTATTTATTTATTCATTCTTCACTGTCCATGACTCACATCAATCACACATTGCAACTGGGAATATCAGAGTATTCACCAGTCACCTCTTGGTTTGTTTTGTTTTGTTACATCTTTCTCTTTCTCGATGTTTGTCAATCCTGACATTGCTGTTCTCCCCAAAACTAACCATGTAATGTTAATTTTTCCTCCACATTCTCCACACTATATACTGTCACAGGAAGGGTGATTCATCAACGTGTGTGGCATCCCTTGGATGAACGTTAAACTGGGCATCCCATCTGCTGGCATTAATTTGTGGATATTAAAGATCTCCATGGTCTTCTTCATGAAGAGTATGAAAGCTATTCCAAATGCCTGCCCTACCTTAGTCGAACATCAGGCCTGGCCAGCCAGTTCGTGAAAGACTTGGGTCAAGCTTCCCCTGGCCAGCCCCTCAAGAGCGTGGGAATAATTGTTGTCGTTATTAAAGAAGAAGAAGAATATTAACACACTGTCATCTGCAATGTGTGCACATACACATGACCCCATCACACTGCCCATGACAGTTAGGCCTATGCACACATATCACATGCAAAACACACACACACACACACACACGCACCTGTAATAATTGTCACCATGGTGTAGATTGTCTAAGTAATTGATTTACATAGAATGGATAGTTTGGAGGGTGGAATCAAGGACAGGGATGAACGAATTGACAAAATTGGTTTATTGACTTTGTCAATTCTTTCCACCCTGCCCTTGGTTTCACCTGTGAGATTTCACGTGCCTCTTTCACCTTCCTCAACGTTAATGTTCCAGTCAAAGAAAACAAACTTGCCACCACCGTCCTTTTCAAACTTTTAAATGCACACAGCTCCCTACTTTTCCGATATTCATCCTTCCCTCCTCCATTCTCAAAAGTTCAATTCCACATTCCCAATTTCTCATGCTCCACCATTTGTGCGGCAACAATTCCGACTTCAAATCCAAAATCAATGGGATGTGCAAGTTATTTACCGAGCGTGCCATTCCCACCTTCATTGTGCTTGGTGCATTCAGGGAGAGCTCCAGCCACACCGACAAACAAACAAATGGCGTTCAACCTTCTGAGAAAGAAATCCAAAGATGGGATCCCATCACATTGACTTGCCATCCCATTAACGTTTGAGTCAACATCATCATCCAGAAGAACTTCAAGTTGTTGGACAACGATCCTGAAACTGCCTCGATTTTCACAATCCTACCTCGCCTTCCTTCAAACAGGACAGAAAATTGTGAAACCCTCTGGTTAAAGGACCAACACCCTCTGACTTCTTACCAGGCATTTGTAAGTGTTCTTGAGTTGCTGAAACACCTCTCTTTTCATCAAAACAACCAATTTGATCTCAGGACCGAAACGCAGTGTATGATACACAGACATCTTCAACTGCACCTCTAAAATGTCATTTACAGAATTACATGCATGACTCTCCAGAAGAAGATTTAGATTAGGGAGACCGGTCAAAGATTAGGTGATCACTTTCATGTGCACTCGTTTGATGTATGAATCAATATCATATTAGCCATTCAAGTCAGTCGCACATTGTAATCTTGGGATGCCTTTGTTCAGTCACATGTAACAATGGTGAACTCATTTATCTCTCTCTCTCTTTCTCTTTCTCTCTCTCTCTCTCTCTCTCTCTCTCTCTCTCTCTCTCTCTCTCTCTCTCTCTCTCTCTCTCTCTCTCTCTCTCTCTCTCTCTCTCTCTCTCTCTCTCTCTCTCTCTCTCTCTCTCTCTCTCTCTCTCTCTCTCTCTCTCTCTCTATATATATATATATATATATATATATATATATATATATATATATATATATATGTATATATATCCACAATATTCTTTCTTTCCTTTTTATCCCCATATCATTGTTTTTTTCTCTTTTTTTTAATTTTACCTTTTGTCTCTCTTTTTTCAGCTCTTGCTCATTTCCCTATTATTGTTCCTTTCCCAGCCCACTTGACTTTTGACTTCTCGACCCTTCCTTTCATTTGCTATCAGAACAAGTCATTACCATCCCACGTTCATCTTGATTCCTGACGTATCTCTCATCGTGTGTGTCTGACTCACTCACCTTATTCATGGACTTTTTTTTTCTTCCCTCAAATTTCGTAAAGAAATTGTTAAAGCAATGTCTTTTTTTTTAAGTTATGCATCAAAAAGCCATCTTTAAAAAGGCAGCTCCACCCCAAACTCCTCCGTCAGTCATCGGTATCATGGATCATGTCCAAGCCAAGGCTGTTCGACTGAGTAATGATGTTCGTTTGTCTAGCCATCGCAAACCTTCCACCCACCATCGAGCAGTGCTTCAATGTGCCTCTTCTACCGTTTTAATCACGATCAGTGCTCTGTCGAAATTCCCGTTTCTGTCCCTCCTCCTCTTCACTCTGTAACACCTGTGTAACTATTACTCTACACCCTTTGTGTTACCATTGTACCAATCGTCTTGCTTCTCCTTAATCCCCATCAATGCCTCTCTTTGTAGCAGCCTCCCCACCAGTGTTCCCCAACTTCTATCAACGTGCGACAATTCAAATGAAAATCAAAAAACTAATTACATTTTCATTTTCTATTTACATATTCATCCATTTATACCTGTATTCGCGCACATTTTGAACAATATTTCTGTTACTTTTTTTCTTCTCCCCCTCACTTCAAGTAAGTCCTCCATCAATGTCAATGTCTGCTGGAGTATGCTGGCAGGGTGACACCTTTCACCAAACCCTATCGCGATCTGTGACTTCTTCTATTGGTGGAAAAAGGCTTTTATTTCAATTTTAAAAGCCTGAACTAATCCAGTTTTTTATTCTTTTTATTTTGGAACTGACACAAATTCTAACGAGCACAAGCTTGATTTGCTTTGTTTTCATGAACCTTTTGTTCCTTTTTAGATCCTCGTGGAGGATCTCTAAGTCTTACTCATGTTGTTGTTCTTCATCTTCTTCTTTTGGACGATTTTGTTTCACCGCCTACAGTTTTCATCGAAACTTCCTGAAACTTGGTATATATATATATATATATATATATATATATATATATATATATATATATATATATATATATATATATATATATGAAAAATATATTCATATAAATATATATATATATGTAAAAATACCCTGCGCAGACAGTAACCATCTCCGATTTTGAAAATTCCTCCGAGAAAAAAAATTATGACGTCAAAATATCTCCGCTAATGGAAATCGTCCAAAAAATTATCTCCGAAACTTGGCAAGCTTTTTGAATTCTGTTTGCGGGAATCGAACAGGGCATTAGTAGAGATGAATTACCGCTCATGTGATGCAGGACTATGACGTCATATCAATTTTTATGACGTCATTCCTATTTTTTGACATTTTTTGTGTCACAACCCAGAGTTTTCATCGGATCTTCGTGAAACTTGCCATGCATATGCAGTAAGCCCACGTGCAGGCAGTAACCATCTCTAATTTTGGAAATTCTTCCTAGAAAAAAGCTGACGTCATAATATCACGGCTAATGGAAATCGCCTATACCATAATCTCCGAAACTAGGCAAGCTGTTTGAATTTTGTTTGCGGGAATCAAGCCGGGTATTAGCACAGATAATTTATCGCAAACCTGATACATCACAATGACGTCATATTCGTTTTTATGAAGTCATCATTAAGAGGACGAGGATCTTAGCTCATTTGAGCTTGTTTTCCTTGTACTCGCACATTTTGTTGTTTCACTGAGATTCATTGAGTTGCCATACTTCAACAATGCAGTTTTCTTTTTGGTATTTTCTGTGAATCCTATATCCTCGTTCCAATTTAATTTGAGTAAAACTGCACTGATGTGCAACAAAAAAGTGGGCAATGGTAACACAAAATAGGAGTCGCTGTTCTCAACTGAAACATATTTCATTTCAAACATAAAACTTTCAAATTTCACAATTCAACAAGGAAAATAAATTGTTTAACAACACACGTCGACATAATATTTGAACAATTTGATTGTATCGGTGCTGTTCCACTCCTGCGCACAACCGCAGTGCAGTAATCTTCATCCTGATGAAGCAGCACTTACATGGAAAGAAGGAAGTAAGGAAGGAATATTTTTTGTGAAACGTCTGGAAAAAATTATTTCATGTATTTCATTAGATTCACACAGGGCTGGCAGGATAACCAAGATGTATGCATTCTCGCCTCTGAGCTCTCGAGCTTGGGTTTGAATCCTGATGCAGCTATAAACTGCCACTGTGATGTTTTGCAATATGTGTGCCCTCCATTGGAAAGACATTAAGCCGGTGGACCATTGTGCCAGCACTGATCATTGGTGAATGCTGAAGATCCCCATACTGTCTTTCGCAAAGGGTAGGAAAACTTACAAATTGTACAAATGGACAAATTACAAATTCTTGCCAACTCACCTTCAGTCGAAAATCGTGTCAGACCAACAACTTGGTGAAAGACTTGGGCCAAAAACGTTACCCAGCTGACTCCAAAGTAATCTGCGAATAATTGGATATGTAGTAGTAGTTGAAGTAGTAGTTTGTTGTTGTTGCAGAAGAAGATTCATGTACATATTGTGACTGGTATACATAATGGCTTTGCACGTCAATGTGTATTTGAGCCAACACTGTACAGTTATGAAAAGGGCTGGCTTGATGGACTGATGGTACGCATACTTTCCACTAAGCTATCTATCCTGGGTTTGAATCTCAGCCCAGCTATAAACTGTCATCTTTGTGTTTTACAGGCAGGGTGGTTCATCAGTGTGTGTGTGTGTGTGTGTGTGTGTGTGTGTGTGTGTGTGTGTGTGTGTGTGTGTGTGTGTGTGTGTGTGTGTGTGTGTGCCATCCCTCAAATTAGTTGGTGAAGACATGAAGATCCCATGGTGTCCTTCGTGAAAAGCAGGCGAAAAAAAATGTATCTGAATTACTGTCTTAGTGAATGAGTTTTGTGAAACAGTGCAATCAAATTGAAATCCCTGGTTGTCAAAAAACAACATAAGGCCTTGATGGAACGAGGACAAAAGATCAATGAAATTCACTAAACTAATTACATTTTCATTTTCTATTTACCTGAAGGTAATTTAAACAAGACGCAGCAAGCCATAACCATTGGTCCTCACGGCTCTGTGTTCAGGTAGCAGTTTGGTTTGGTGAAGTTTTTCTACACATTTTTCCTCTTATAGCATTGTCAGGTCAGAGAAGATTGTAAATTATGAATTATTTCTTATTAACAGATTTGATATATAGAATGAGAAGCTGATATAAATATTGTCACATCAGAGGGTCAGCTCACGCTGTGTTCTCATCCGGAGTTCTAAGACCTTTGAGAATAGCCGAAACGATGTTAGCAGTTACTGCGTTCTTAATTTGCCCTGCTTACCAAACTCCAAGAATGGTTGAAATGAAACCGAACCTGGCGGTTGCTCACATGCGAGTGGAGGCAGAAGGAGGGAAGACATTTCCTTACAATTAAAATGTTTTTCAAAAAATAATATGGGGATAAGGATGGACAAGAAGCTATGAATAAATAAACGGACCAAACCAAGCTGTTGACAGACACAAAGAGGGATGAAAGTAACATGCAATCCTATGTCCAATTAAAGTAAATAACCCACGATGGTGCCAAAATAGTGGACTCAAACAACAAACGGAGCAGGCGAGGACCCTTAGGCAGGCACGAGTTTGTGGTATTCATGTGACCAAAGTCAGGTAATGACCTGACCCTGAATTGTCTGGCTGGTTTGCCCCAGATTCTGAAGGAGTGCACCCCCCCTCCCCCCTTCCAACAAGGTGCTGCATTGGGGGAAAAAAATACTTCGGGGTTGTGCACGTGTACATTGAAATGTTGTAAATAATTATGTTTGTGTGTCTTTTGTGCGTTGTTATATTACTCTTTCATGGCCAAAACCACTGCCAGGAAGAGCTCACACAGCCAAGCAGTGCAGGGAACCTCAACCTCCATGAAAGACTAACCAACAAACACACAAACAAACATACAAACACACAAACACTTGAAAATATTTACAAGATAATAATTCATTATTATATAAAAAAGGAGTTTCGATTCTTCGAAAGTACTTGCCCCTTGTGATTATGGTGCTTGATGTGAACTTTTAAACATTTGTTTGAAACTGTGGTAGGTCGTTGTTTTTTCATGTCGGTAAGTGTATGGTACATCACTAAGATTGGAGACCATCAACAGCAGTATAAACTATTTCCTTAATGGATACTGCGTTGGCATGGTGACACATCCAGGACTGTACTGCTTGCCAATGAAACTGCCTTGGCAGCCCTTCGTGCCATTATTGCACAAAAGGAATAATATTATTATTATTATTATTATTATTATTATTATTATTACTTTTTTATTTTTTTAATGTCAAGGAGGAGGGTTGCATCGCCCCTCCCCCCCAACAAGGAAATTATTTTGCAAATACTATATCATGAAGAAGATTTAGGAATAGGTGTTAGCATGTCATAAAAGAATTATTAAGTGTCAGGCAGTGATGAATAAGAATAAGGTATATAACACTTTTGGATGGATTTTAAAGAGTATATATATATATATATATATATATATATATATATATATATATATATATATATATATATATATATATATATATATATATATATACACTCCTCAAAGGGCGGAGGAGCTCCTTGTGAGCCAATGGCCATCCATATCTAGTGCCCAACTGTGTCTGCGGACGTCCTCCTGCAGTTGGGTCACTTCTTTTTAGGAGGTTGGTGGCAGGATTTGCACTCCGGCCACCGTAAAACGCTTCATTCCGCAAAACGCAAAAACGCAAAAAAATCTGAAAACCCACTCCGTGGGAGTACCTCGTGCGCAGCTTCCCTTCGCAGGGCAGCTCACCGGATGATGGGATTGGGGCAAAGCCTTCGGGACCCCCAATCTTTGATGATAGGAGGGAAACCACGGGGTACCATCGCTGGGTCAGATTGCGGGAGAGTGTGTCGGAGTGGTGCTGAGGTGTCGTCCACCAGACGGCGGTCTCCTTGGGTTAACCTGAGGCGGTCCCTTTGGGTGGGTGCCTGGAATGTCCTATCCCTAAGAGAGGATGATCATCTATCTCTGTTATCATCTGAGCTCAAGCGTTTGGACATCGGGATTGCAGCTCTCTCTGAGGTTCGGAGACCGTATTGCGGCGAGATAATGGTGGGTGGTTACACCTACTATTGGTCTGGTCGCTCTGATGGTGACCATACCCAAGGAGTTGCTGTAGCTGTGTCCAATAAGCTGACCCCAATGTTAATTGAGGTAACACCGGTCAACGAGCGTATTATGAGATTAAGGATTCGTCACTCCTTAGGTGTCATTTCCCTGGTCTCTGTTTATGCTCCGACTGAGGCGAGTGATCTCACCGTGAAGGATGCATTCTACGCCACACTCGAGTCTATGGTTGATCAGTGCCCCAGACAAGATACACTTCTAGTCTTGGGGGATTTCAATGCATCGACTGGAACTGATAGGGATGGTCATGAGGTGTGTGTTGGTCCCCATGGGTCAGGAACTATGAACCAGAATAGCACTGAGTTCCTTGACTTTGCAAGAAGTCATGGACTTAGGGTGGCTGGTTCATGGTTTCAGCGCCTGCTAGCTCATCGCTGGACTTGGTATTCCAACGCTGGCGATGTGGCAAAGGAGATTGACTATGTCCTCATTGACGGTCGTTGGAGGATGATCCAGAACTGCAGGGTCTACCGGAGTGCTCAGTTCCTCAATACTGACCACAGGCTTGTTGTAGCAACTCTAAAGCTGCACCTTAAATCCTGGAGAATGGTACCATCCCAGCCTAGGCTGGATGTTGCCAAGCTCAGGGATTACAGAGTAGCTGAGGAGTTTGCGAACAGGCTGAGTGGACACTTGGGGGGTCTGGGTGCTTTGGGGGGTCCTGAAGAGTTGTGGAGCGCCTTCAAGACCACCGTCCTTGATGTTGCCGGTGGATGCCTTGGAGTTCATCACAGGGCAAAGAAGAATTTTGTCTCTCAAGGGACACTGGATACCATTGACCAGAGTCGCAGGGCCAGGCTGAATGACAGAGCTGAGCTGTTCAGGGAGCTGAGGCGTAAAACTGTACATGCACTGAGGGTGGACAAGGAGGCCTATGTGCGAGGAATCTGTGAGGGGTAGAGCATCACCTGTGGACAGGTGATTCTCGTCCCGCTTACAGGGGAATTCGCGCATTACGTTCATCCAAGCCCATCCCTCGGAGCACTGCAGTTCGAGCAGAGAGTGGTAGGCTCTTGACAGAGGAGTCTGAAGTGAAGGCCCGCTGGGCCGGTTACTTTGAGCGGTTGTACCAGGCTGATCCCCCAGCTGTCGAGTTGGACGTCAGGGGTGTTACAATCCCTGTTGCTGACCCTCGAATCAACTGTGGTGCACCATCGCTTGTGGAAACACGGGCTGCGGTGAACCAGTTGAAACGGGGCAAAGATCCAGGGATCTGTGGCATCCATGCTGAACTTCTCAAGGCTGGTGGAAATGCTGCACTCGTGTCGTTGCATGCAGTTTTGTGCTCTGCCTGGAACACAGGCATCATCCCAACTGACTGGAAGAGGGGCCTTGTTGTCTTTCTCTGGAAAGGGAAGGGTGATCGCCAAGACTGCAACAACTACCAAGGGGTGACGCTGCTCTCAGTGCTGGGCCGTATCCTTGCACTTCGTGTCCTCACCGAACACAGACGAGAGTTTCGGCAGGGGCTGCTTGCAGCCTATGTTGATCTCTGTAAAGTGTTCGATTCAGTGAATCGGGGTGTCCTCTGGAGGATTCTTTGTCTTCGTGGGGTGCCACCGAAACTGATCGATGTGATGTCTGAACTCTACTCTGGTACTGAGAGTGCTGCGAAGTGTGGTGGTACCATCTCTGACTTATTTCCAGTTGTTACTGGAGTTCGTCAGGGATGTGTACTTGCCCCCACACTTTTCAGCACTTGTATGTACTGGATTTTAGAGAGGATGTCGGAGAGATCAAGTTACGGTGCATCATTTGGCAATGTCAAGATC
>NC_140961.1:105819354-105844354 GCF_056783735.1 Eptatretus burgeri | reverse complement strand
TTTTGTGGGTTGGGATGGTCGACTTGTTTAAAAGTATTTATATAAATACCTAGAGACGAGAGTAATGTGGATATTGATGGCAGGAAAAATTTGCTGTGAACGATGTACTTTGGAGAGCATGTGTGCTTTGCCCCTTTTTAATTCATTCAACTCAAGATCCACCATTCATTCCCCTTAAACCACCCACCCCCTCCACCTCTTGCTCCCAGGCTGTTAAAAGCCACACTTCATGCGACCATTGTGAAGCCTTGTAAGCAGTGCATATACCGTTCAGTCTTGAAGTGGCTCATGGTTCGAATTGGATTGGCAGAATTCCATTTTCCTGTTTCTCTCATGTATTTCCGTTTTTAGCTCACCTGCACTTTAGTCAGGTGAGCTTATGTGATTGAACAGTGTCCGTATGTCAGTCAGTGAGTCCATAAACACTTCAGTCATTATCGCTTGAACCAAACACATAATTTTGATGAAACTTGGGTACAAGCTTCAAATCTGATGCCTAACCAAGATATATTGACTGCTTCAAAATCTGCACTCATTAAAGGATCTACAGGGGGAGGAGTTTGACGCCCCCCCCCCCCAATAGGTATTTGTTCTCTTCTCCGAAACTCCGCATACTATTTCAATGAGACTTCACCACAACCTTCATCACCGTTGATGTACCAAAGTGTATCAACCGCATCAAAATCTGTACTCATTGAGGGGGTCTATTGCATGGGGTTTGACCCCACCCAAAAAAATCGGTATTTGCTCTCTTCTCTGACACTACACATGCGATGTCGATGAAATTTGACCACAACTTTAATCGCCCATGTTGTACCAAAGTTTATCAACTGCATAAAAAGCTGTGCTCATCTAAGGGTTCTATGGGGGTGGGCAGGGGTTAACACCTGAAATAGGTATTTGCTCTGTTCTCTGAAACTACACATGATTTCAATGAACTTTGACCACAACCTTCATCACCCATGATGTACAACAGTTTGTTCACGGCATTGGCAAAAATCATGGAAGAAGTGGGTCAGTGGGGGGTTTGAGTGACTGTTGCTCCTGATCCAGGTGAGCTTTAGGATGCGCAGTCCCATTTTTATTACTTCGTATGCAGCCTATGACTGCTGGTTACATCATCTCTGGGAGCGCAGCAGTTCCCCCTGTCCCCAGTAAGCTGGTACTCATTTTTTCGACCTCAGAAGGATGACAGGCTGAGTCAACTCACCTTGTGTTATTTAACAGCATAAGAGGGGCTCAAGCTCAAGACCCTAAGACATTAAGACAGCCACCTTGACCGTTAAGCCAATGCCAGGCTTAGGTATCTCCTTACACCAATGATATGCACGTTATGTCTCACCTTCACTCTAAAGATCCAGTATAAATTTGTACTACTTTAAAGATGCATTATTATGAAACCATTCGAGGTTTGCTATCAAATTTCTCTGTTTTCTCCCACACTTTGCCCTTAGGCTCCCAGCATCGGTGAAGTTGCGGGTCAGTGCTCTGCGTCGTTTACAGGCAAACTTCTTCAAGTTGCAGGCAGAATTCTTCCAGGATGTTCATCGGCTCCAGCTAAAGTATTCCACATTTTACCAGTCATTCTACAGTCGGGTAAGATTGTATCCCATGACATTGCATGTTTATGTTATTGTTCCTCGTGTATCATTCATTCTTCATGACATTGTTTTCTTGTTTCAAAGCAAAACTTCAGCTCATTCAGTGGAACTAATACTAATGTCGGACATTTGTAACACTCACACTCAACTTCAGTTATTGGACATTCCACTATGGTAGAGTATCAGAAATTTCTGATATATATATATATATATATATATATATATATATATATATATATATATATATTTCTGATATATATATATATATATATATATATATATATATATATATATATATATTTCTGATATATATATATATATATATATATATATATATATATATATATATATTTCTGATATATATATATTTCTGATATATATATATATATATGTATATGTATATATATATATATATATATACATATATACATATACATATATATATATATATACATATACATATATATATATATATATATATACATATACATATATATATATATATATATATATACATATATATATATATATATATATATATACATATATATATATATATATATATATACATATACATATACATATATGTATATACATATATATATACATATATATATATATATATACATATATATATATATATACATAAATATATATATATATATATACATATATATATATATATATATACATATATATATATATATATATATATATATACATATATATATATATATATATATATATATATACATATATATATATATATATATATACATATATATATATATATATATATATATACATACATATATACATACATATATACATACATATATATATATATATATATATATATATACATATATATATATATATATATATATATATATATATATATATATATATATACATATATATATATATATATATATATATATATATATATATATATATATATATATATATATATATATATATATATATATATATACATATATATATATATATATATATATATATATATATATATATATATATATATATATATATATATATATATATATACATATATATATATATATATATATATATATATATATATATATATATATATATATATATATATATATATATATATATACATATATATATATATATATATATATATATATATATATATATACATACATATATATATATATATATATATATATATATATATATATATATATATATATATATATATATACATATATATATATATATATATATATATATATATACATACATATATATATATATATATATATATATATATATACATATATATATATATATATATATACATATATATATATATATACATATATATATATATATATATATATATATATATATATATATATATATATATATATATACATATATATATATATATATATATATATATATATATATATATATATATACATATATATATATATATATATATATATATATATATATATATATATATATATATATATATATATATATATATATATATATATATATATATATAGTCAGACATTTTTACTACAGTTATCGGCCATTTTAATCACTATTTTTACTGTTATTGGATAACTGTAATGCTCTATTTTTCTATTCCTAAGTTATCTTCATGTAATGTAATACAATTTTTACTTGGCAAAAAAAAAACAATTCGTCAAGTATGTTAGTTGGTCTTTAGTGTTTGTCTGTTGTAATGTCTCTTTGTCTGTCTGTTTGTTTGTTTGTCACACGATTTTTGGCCACAGTTTTCAAGCAATCATTCTGAAATTTTTGCTTGTTTGTGTCGGTGACTGGCCAAGGACAACACCGCTAAATTTTTGTGAAGATCCGAATCTGGATCCGGATCTGGGATTTTTAAAGTGATTCTTCACCACTGAGAGATGGGCCAAAAACGGTAGATAGCACGGCATCTCAAAAAGTTGGGGACGGATTCAGATGAAACTTGGTGGACATGTTGGGTGTTTGACAATGACTAAATGATTCTATTGTGATGAAGATCCAGATCCGGATACGATAATTTTATAACTGATTCTTCACCATTGAGAGATGGGGCCAAAAACTATATATAGCATGACATCTCAAACTTGGTTATCTTCACCTAAAAATGCTCTATTTTTCATTCGATGGTTATCTTCATCTAATGTAATGCTCCATGTTTTATTCCTTGGTTACCTTCAGCGAATGTAACACTATATATTATTCCTTGGTTAACTTCATCTAATGTAATGGTCTATTTTTTATTCCTTGGTTATCTTCATCTGTTGTCATGCTCTATTATTTATTCCTTGATTATCTTCATCCAATGTGGCGCCCTATTTTTTATTCCTTGGTTATCTTCATCTAATGTAATGCTCTATGTTTTATTCCTTGGTTAATTTCATATAATGTAATGCTCTATTTTTTTGCCTTCCTTATCTTCACCTAAATAATGTTCTATTTTTAATTCTTTGGTTATCCTCATCTAATGTAATGCTCCCTGTTTTATTCCTTGGTTATCTTCATCTAATGTAGTGCTCTGTTTTTTATTCCTTGGTCATCTTCATCTCATGTAATACTATATTTTATGATTGGTTATCTTCATCTAATGCACTGCACTAATTTTTTATTCCTTGGTTATCTTCATCTAATGTAGTGCTCTATTTTTTATTACTTGGTTATCTTCATCCAATCTAATGCTCCATGTTTTATTCCTTGGTTATCTTCATCTAATGTAGTGCTCTTTTTATTCCTTGGTTATCTTCATCCAATATAGTGCTCAATTTTTTATTCATTGGTTATCTTCATCTAATGTAATGCTCCATGTTTTATTTCTTGGTTATCTTCATCTAAATAATGCTCTATTTTGATTTCCTTGATTGTCTTCATCTAATGTAACACTACATATTATAATTGGTTATCTTCATCTGATATAATGCTCAAATTTTTTATTCCTTGGTTATCTTCATCTAATGTAGTGCTCTATTTTTTATTCCTTGGTTATCTTCATCTAATCTCATGCTCCATGTTTTATTCCTTGGTTAACTTCATCTAATGTTATGCTCTTTTTTTTCACCTTGGTTATCTTCATTGAAATAATGCTCTATTTTTCATTCCTTGGTTATCTTCATCAAAATAATGTTCTATTTTTCATTCCTTGGTTATCTTCATCTAATGTAGTGCTCTATTTTTCATTTCTTGGTTATCTTCATCTAATATAATGCTCTATTTTTTATTTATTGGTTATCTTCCTCTAATGTAACACTTTTTTATTCATTGGTTAACCTCATCTAATGTAATGCTCTACTTTTTCACCTTGGTTATCTTCATCTAAATAATGCTCCATTTTTCATTCCTTGGTTAACTTCATCTAATGTAATGCTCCATGTTTTATTCCTTGGTTATCTTCATCTCACGTAACACTATTTTTAATTCCTTGGTTATCTCTAATGTAACTGTACTTTTTAATTTTTTTGGTTTTCTTAATCTTTTGACATACCTTTAATCCATTTCTTGTCACCATTTTGCCAACGTCATAAAGAATGCTCCATGTTTTATTCCTTGGTTATCTTCATCTCATGTAACACTCTGATATTTTTGTATTTACTCCTTGTTTATCTTCATCTAATGTAATGCTCTATTTTTTATTCCTTGGTTATCTTCATCTATTGTCATGCTCTATTTTTTATTCCTTGGTTATCTTCATCTATTGTCATGCTCTATTTTTTATTCCTTGGTTATCTTCATCCAAAGTAACACTGATATTTTTTATTCCTTGGTTATCATTATCTAATCTAATGCTATATTTTTTATTCCTTGGTTATCTTCTTCCAATGTAGTGCTCTATTGTTTTTTTTTATTCCTTGGTTAACTTCATCGAACATAATGATCTATTTTTTATGCCCTGGTTATCTTCATCTCATGTAACATGGATTTTTTTTTATTCCTTGGTTATCTTCATCTAATGTAACACTATTTTATTTCTTGGTTATCTTCATTGAATTTAATATGATATTTTATTCCTTGGTTAACTTCATCTAACATAATACTCTATTTTTATGCCTTGGTTATCTTCATCTCATGTAACATGGATTATTTTTATTATTCTTTGGTTATCCTCATCTAATGTAACACTATATTTTATTCCTTGGTTAACTTCATCTAACATAATGCTCTATTTTTATGCCTTGGTTATCTTCATCTCATGTAACACGGATTATTTTTATTATTACTTGGTTATCGTCATCTAATGTAACACTATATTTTATTCCTTGGTGAACTTCATATAATGTAATGCTCTACTTTTTTCACCTTGGTTATCTTCATCTAATGAAATGCTCCATGTTTTATTCCTTGGCTATCTTCACCTAAATAATGCTCTATTTTTCATTCCTTGGTTATCTTCATCTAACTTAATGCTCCATGTTTTATTCCTTGGTTACCCTCATCGAATGTAACACTATATATTATTCCTTGGTTGACTTCATCTCATGTAATGCTCTATTTGTTATTCCTTGGTTATCTTCATCTATAGTCATGCTATATTTTTTATTCCTTGATTATCTTCATCCAATTTAGTGCTCTATTTTTCATTCCTTGGTTATCCTCATCTAATGTAATGCTCCATGTTTTATTTATTGGTTATCTTCCTCTAATGTTACACTTTTTTATTCATTGGTTATCTTCATCTAATGTAACACTATTTTTTAATCCTTCTTTATCTTCATCTCATGTTACATTATGTTTTGCCATTGGCTATCTTCATCTAATATAATGCTCTATTTTTTATTCATTCATTATCTTAATCTAATGTAACACTCGAGTTTTCTTATTCCTTGATGATCTTCATCTTATGTCATACTCTATTTGTTTATTCTTTCATTATCTTCATTTAATGGAACTCCGAATTTTATTCCTTGGTTATCTTCATCTAATAAGATGTTCTATTTTTTTATTCATTGGTTATCTTCATCTCATATAACACTTTTTTTATTCATTCAATATCTTCCTCTAATATAACACTTTTTTAGTCCTTCATTTTCTTCCTCTAATGTAACACTATTTTTTAATCCTTTGTTATCTTCATCTTATGTAACACTCAGATGTTTTTTATTCCTTGGTTACCTTCATCTAATGTAATGCTCTATTTTTTCTTCCTTGCTTATCTTCATCTCACGTAACACTATTTTTAATTCCTTGGTTATCTTTAATGTAACTCTACTTTTTTATTTTTGTATTTCTTAATCTATAGACATGATACCTTTAATCCATTTCTTGTAAACATTTTGCCAAGGTCATAAAGAACAGAAAAAGCCCAAGATGTTTATTATTTATTTGTCAGTGTTGTCCTGCACTATGTGAGATCTTTGCTGTTGCAGAGACGGGACATTGTCAATGGAATAGTGGAGCCGACAGACACAGAGGCAAAGTGGCTCTTGTCGGAAAAGAATAACGTGAGCTTCTTTCTTCATGCTTTTAGCTTTTAGCTGAAAAATAAAATTATCAGGTTTTGAAGAGATTTTGCATTTTAGCATCAGTCCTAGTTCAAAAAAAGTCTGAGCAGAATTGCTATATGCTTCATGAAGTATATGCAGTTTAGTCAATGCATGGTGGGTAATTTTTATCACAAACGAAACTGGGACAAAAACTCTGATTTGGGCTTGCTATCTTATTTTTGCACAAGGTGGGTTTAGGAGTGATGGAGAGGAATGGATTTACAATGACGCATCACCTTGACCTTCCTTCCAATGATTTGAGTAGAATAATTGCTGAGGAATAAATATCCACATACTGAAGACCACTCAGACAATCCGTATTCAAATAAACACGACTTGTAAGGTTTACAGCTACTCTGCATCTTGATGTTAGACAATTTATATCATTTAATGGTTTTTGTAAAGTGAATGTGAGCTTGTGGGACATTAGCAATCTTGTGGTAGTAAACTTACATATTGGATGAAGTAATCAGTTGGCAATGTGTGGAATTGGTGAAGATGGGGTAAGAGCAATGAAGTGGAAAATGAGCAATTTCTTACCCGGTGTTAGAACCTCAGCAAGCTGATGGGTGGGTGGGGCATAAAATGATGTTGCAAGTGTATGTGATATAAGATGAGGGCTGAAATCATCCTGAGGATAAATTTCAATTCGCAGAGCGGACATGATCAAGAAGATGAACGTGAAGCAAAAGGAGTAACTGGAATACCTGGCTTTTGGCTTACCACCATGAAAAATGTTGATCTGCTTGCTGACATGATTCAGGTGAAGTGGTTGATGATGCCACATCCTTATTGCCTTCCACAATTATCCCTGTAGTGTCCGGACACAAGGGAATTATATTGCCAAAGTGACTCCTTGATTTACTGACCAGCTCTGTGCCAGCTGATTGTGTTTTTCACACTTTTCTTTCACTGTAAGCAAAACTGCCCATTATTACTGATTTGTAAAAGATTCTCAGCTTGTTAAAATATTCTGAAATGTTGCCCAGCCTGATTTTTGGTGTTCACCCCTAGGCAAAAATGCTACAGTTAAAACTATAGTATAAAACAGTAGTACACTCATATACTAGAGTTGGTAACAGATCCTATTACAGTCGTCTGCTGAGAATTTCTGCAGGAAAGAATGCTATTTTATGCCTGGGCCATCCTGCTGTTATTTACAATACCTGAGCCTTGATATGTTCACCAAAGGGTCCAATGATGCCAATGCTATTCTTATGCATGGTTGAACAACTAAAACAAGTAATCATATCGATGATTGTTTCCTGATTGGATGTTAACTAATTTGAGTTTTATCAATTGATTTTCTATACGTGTGGAATGAACTTTTCGATGCACTCACTTGTCAATTCGCTATACATTTGCTGTAATGACCACCGATGGCCTATGGAGGGCAATATGTACCAGGCAGGACCAGGGCCTTTTGTCAGTTGTTGGATGAGACTTTATTGTTTGAAATTGCCAGTTTTGTCGCATATTCTTCATTGTTTTGTTCGAGATAGAACTTGCTTATTTGAACCACAACATTGTGCATTTCAGCACTTCTCTGAGCTTAAGCCAGATACCTTCACTGGCTCTTCGCAGGAATATGATGAACCAATCCTGCAACACATCCAGGATATTAAGTTGACGTTTCCCGAGGGTGAAAAGGGAATGGTAAGTTGCAGCATCAGAACATAGACTGCCCCCACTTCAATACTAATGAACCCCCACCCTCTTTCGCACCCCTCCCTTACCATGCACAATGCAGCTACACATTCCCTGAACTGCATCAATGCCATCATTCCAAATCCTGAGCTTATTCCTCCCTCCCCTTACACACCACTCTTCACCGTCTCCACCTTATCTGCACTCCACCCCTTCAAATTTCCCTGCAGAATTGCTCTGATGGAAGTGAAAGATATTGCTAGGATTTTGTGCCACTCTGTGTGCAGGCCTTTGCCCTGTTGGCTTTTCCACTCTCACTTATACAATTATATGTTGCATTCAGTAGTATTTACAGTGAAGGACAGGAGTGCGAATGGGAATTATTTGTCATCGATTGAATGATAGAGTCATTTGGATTGTTAGGAATACCTTCATTATGCCCCGACTTCAACATGCATCTTGTTCACTCATAGTAAGGTGCTGCTGCTTGGACAGTGGAATAGGGTTTTTACCACAAACCATTTTCTGCACCCTTGTTTTGAGCTAGGTGTCTGTTCCAACAAATTTGCACTGGAACTAATGGTGTACTATTTGTTTTTTATAGCTTCTGCCCCACCCAACACATTTTTATACTGATAGGCCTGCCAGCCAGTTTGCGAACAAGGCACTGTTTGAATTAAGTGAATGGGTTTACTATTCATTATACCAGTTGAAAAAATATGAACTCACTTGAAGCACTTGTAGATAGAAATTTCATTGAAAATAATGAATGATCATACATTTTGGCTGTAACCTTTTGTACAAATACCATTGGTTTCCTTACAGAAAGAACATCGATGTAAATTCATATACAATTCATGTGTGATTCAAATAATGTAAACATCCTCATTTATGAATTGCATCTGATTCATAGGATCAGTCTTTTAAAGGAAACACTGTCCCTCTGCTGTCTCGGCCAAGAGTGGCTAATTGGGGTATTTTTCCGTCTCTCTGTAGAGCCTGTTATCTGGATAACAGCCTGGCACCGAAGCATTCAGGGTGACCTCCAAGCTTTTATATTCCACTTTAAAAACACTAATTAAAGTTTAAACCTCAGACAATCACTTGCCATGACAGAATGCATCTAATAATGAGTTGGACCACTCCTTGCATGATCTTGTTCTTGTAGATGTCTTGGGACGTTGTCTATTTCCAGCGTTTCCATAATATGTGTCAGCTTCCAATATGTGGCCTCCTACAATGCAATGCCCCCAACACGTCAAGCGGTTTGTCTGAGTGGAGCTCATCTTCTGCCGAGGGTTCTTCTTGTTGGTGGACGATTTTACCAGTTCTTCAATCATGGTTAAACCTCAGAGATTGTCATGATGGACGCCTTTATCACGGCTTTGCCATTTCCTGGAGGAATATCTGACAGTACAGACTTTCACAACTGTGACTCCTGTGAAGACGCTTCTACTTTCCATAATGTGATATCAATGTTGTTCACTTCTACAAGTCGACCTCTTCATAGACAAATGCTAAATGGAAGTGGAACAACTAGGACCCATTGTCATAATTTTTGGATTGTGTAATATTTGGCCTGTGCCATCATCGTCATAACTCATAATCATCATCATTATCATAATTATTATTACATTATTATTATTACTCATTAGTAGCAGTAGCATTTGGCATCAGCCCAAGACTCCTTTGAAAACAGTAATTGAGCCACAACAAAAGGACAAATGTCATGTCAACAGTATAAAGGAGATAAAGACTTTTAAAAATATATTTTACTATGATAACCACAACACAACAAATGGGCGACTAATTTACTCAAGTGCTGCCCTTAGGGAGAGCGCTAAGGGGCGAGGGAAAAGGTAGACAATAACACGTAGAGACCCCAAATATTGAGAGCTGGATTGACCACCTTCCTCCCAGAGCTCCTGCCATAGCACCACGATCTTCACTCTGCGGTGACGAACCGGGCCCTCGCTGCCCCCCATGCTCAGACATTCGCACTGGAGTTCCACTTCGCTCACAATGATTACTTCAGAAACGAGATGCTGAGCAAGACGTACATGATGCACAGCCACCCCGTTCTGGAGAGACCCCTTGGATACCAAGGACCGACAATCATCAGTTGCAAAGGGTATGCAATGATTTATTCAATTATCTTATTTGTTCTAAACTTTTGTGTGTTAGTCATTGCAGGAAATATCTGATCCGTGCAATATTGGATGCAATGATTGTGGTGAATCATTATCCTGCCACTACCAAAACAGCAATTCTGTTTCTGGTAACCCCAATAACGTGCCTGTTACGTGAGATCCCAGAAGCGAAGCAGAGTGAGATTGAATAGTACTTCAATGGGATACCTTTATGGAAGGTCAAGTGCTCTAGGTAGAAGGGACAGCAGAACAGTTCATCTGGTGAAGTACAAACATTTCAGTTGTCTGGTCATGAATTTGCTGCTGCGTGGTGTTGAATCCGACTAGAATTAATTGAATGCACTGCTGGTAAGTTGGACTGCATCTTGGAACATGTCATACTTAGGATGTGAACATAAGGCCAGTTGTCTTATCTTAATTTAGGTTGTGGATGTTAAAAAGTCCCAGGACAGTGCTCAAATGGAGTGTGCTCGTACCTTTTGTATTATCTGTCCTTGTATATCTTTATTGTCTATAAATTGGAAAAAGCAATATATGGTATAGTTTGCATCTTTTATCAATAATCACAATTTACACTTGTGAACCTAAAAGTCTCAATGAATATATTCCAAAATTAAAGGAATGAGTTGTTTGTTTTGGAAAGAAAATAGCTCTGTAAGTCAATGGCACAATTAATGACCTTCTGGAAGGGTGTGATCTACCTGCTTCACCTTGTGTGTGTGATGCCAGTCCACACTTCGTAGTTCACTCATCAATGCCTGCTTGGGAATTGTGATGTGCCCTAAAACTGCCACATCCACTTAATCCAAAAGGAAAATGCAATTTAATACAATCGCAAGACGTTTAGTTTGGAGTGAGTACCAGGAAGCAAGTGCCACAGCAGCTTTTGCTGCATGCATTGTGACCAAAAGGAGCTTCTGCTCCACACCGACGAGGGTCAACAATCCTGGAACACCTGTCTGTGGATGTTCCCTCTCTGTGGTGAATGGTGAATGTAAAATTGAGAATTAAATTATCTTCCTGGTATTTGCTGCAGGACAACCTTTGACTGTGAAGCAGGTGGCTGTAGCTCTGCTAAGCTCATGCCTAATAGGCAGAGCCTATGCAACTGTTTCGCCAGAAAAGCCTAAAAAATTTTATATATATATATATATATATATATATATATATATATATATATATATATATATATTCTAGTTATCAGGTCATGTCTGACTTCTGGTGACATTCTTGATCAGATTTCTCCAAACATCTCAATCTTGCAGTGCTTCTTGAATCTCTGGGAAAGACATCTTGGTTACAGCCTTCACCCCACCCATCCAGTACATACAAGGTCTGCCTCTTCCTCTTCTTCCATCAACCATACCCAGCATTGGCAACTTCAACAGACTTTAATTTTCTCCATGTATTATGTGTCAAAAGTACGATCGTTTCAGTTTTCGCATCAACACTTCCAATGTGCATGGTGGTCTTGTTTGTTGAAGCACTCATATGTTTGTTCTTCTTGCAGTCCATGGAATTTTAACATTTTTCCCCAAAACCACATTTCAAAACTGTCTATCTTCTTCACTGTCCAAGACACATCGATCACACATTGCATCTGGGAATGCCAGAGTATTCACCAGTTTCCTCTTGGTTTGTATTTTCACATCTTTCTCCTCCCAGATCTTTGTCAATCCTGACATTGCTGTTCTCCCCTGTACTGACCTTCTATTAATTTCTCCTCTACGTTCCACTCACTTCAATCATAAAACCCAGGAAGATGAAACGTTCCACGGTTTCCACATGATCGTCTCCCAAACTGAACACATCGCTCTTCTCAGTTGACAAGATTTCGTCTTTTAAATAAAGACCAGAATTTCACTTTCCTTCTTCACTGTCTGCAGCAGTTTCATCAAGTCCTCCTTACTTCTTGCCACAGAGTTGTGTCATCAGTTTACGTGAGATTGTTGTTTCGTCTTCCTCTAATCCTGACTCCAGACTCTGTCATCCAAGTTTGATTTCTACATTATGTACTCACAATACAGATTGACCAAGTAAGTGGACAGGATGCACCCCTGTCTGACCCCTTTTCCCATTCCAAACCATTCTCTCTCTCCATGCTCTGTTCTTACTGTAGAATCTCGTTCAGTGTACAGGCCTCTTGTCAGACATATCAGGTGCTCTGACATCCCCATTTCTCTCAGCATAATCCACATCAATTCATGATTAACACAAATGAAGGCTTTGCTCTAACGTGTTAAACAGAAATACATCTTCCTTTGATAATCCGTTTATTTTACCATGATCCACCTCGGATTTGTGATTTAATCTCTTGTACTTCTTGCTCCTATGTTAGCTGCTTGCTCAATGAGCATGTCTCGCTTTGTGAAGACTTGTATTCCGTGTTGAATGATCTTTAGTAATAACTTCCTCACATATGAAATCAAGGCAAGGGTTTGGTTATTTGAACATTCTCTTCCATCTCCTTCCTTTGTCAATGGTATGGAGATTGACTGCTTCAGATCTTTTAGGCCACACAATCCTACTCCACATCTGTGTACCAACAGATATTAAAATTTTTGATTTCCTCCTCCACAACTGCATTAAAGAGTTATGTGGTAGTTTTGTCGGCACCTGGTGCTTTTCCATTGGCCAGCTCTTTCATGCCTCTCCGAACCTCACATTCTACCACTATTGGATCTCGCCCATATTCTATTTCTTCAAAGTTTGTCATCATATTGATATTGTCACGGGTGTGGGTGGTTAACTTAATCACCTGACTTAATTGTGGTGGACGGGTGGTTAACACTGACCAGCCCAGATCGCTGAGCAGTTTTCCTTGGGAGTCGGACAGAGATTATAGCATGCACGGAAGGGGCAGGGCATCACTGGCGTAGCAATGGAACAGAGGGAAGCACAGATGGATGTACAGCACAAGGGGTTTATACTCGAACCCCACAACAAATACACGGACACAGCAACTTAAAATAAACAGGGATTTAATGAAAATAGAAATATTTATAAGGGTAATTCAAAATGTAATAATATGTGAAGCAAATTAAGGTCTAAAATTGAGGCACCTCTACACACGGACTTAAATACAGACAGGGGGGAAGTGAAATAAAAGGAAAGCAAATCCTTCCTTATTTTGGCACTGAGCTTGGTCCAGAGATGGTCTTTATGGAACTTTGGATGAAATATTTTATGGAACGCTTCGTCCTGCAAGGGTAGACATGCCCAAAATGACACCGAGCTGCTTTCTGGGCGGGAAACATTCATAAGGCGATATACAACACCAGGGCTCACCAATCACCGTGCAGCTTCTTTGTTGATCGCGCTTACCGACCCACTGCTTTGCAGAATGGCTCCGTCCCCTTCAGTGACATACACGAGGCTTTGAGGTCCGTCTCATATGACCCAACCAAGAGTCAATGGCCAGCGTCTTGCTCCACCACGTGAGCCAATTCACCTCAGCATGAGTACAAGAATCGGCCATCGTCTTCATGCGTCGAAGGGAAATGATCCGTAATGCCCTGATCTTTCATGGCATCTCCTAGCTCCATTCTCTCTGGTTGTGTTCCTCAAACACCCTCAAACACCCTTGTGCATTTGCTTCTGATCTCCCTTCGACGTCATGCCTATCAATCATCCACCTCCAGGCGTGGCTTGCTGGCACAAAACCCGGGAAGACGGGGCCTCTGCCTGCTCAGCACGCCTGGCTTGCTTGTTGTTACGGTGGTTGTGGTAATATAAATGCATCACCTTCAGGGCTGGCTTATAAATGCAAAAATGTAGGAGAAGGTCGCAGGGGGAAATTAAATACTGGGGGAAATTGGCCTTAATCCCTATCTAATTAACACAGCACCACCCCTGTATGGTGACAAGTAACACTTAAGCTCACAGTTTCCCTACTTAATTTATATCGAGATGTCTCCTGCACATCCATGGTGTCGCCTTCGACCCATGGATATCGAGATGTCTCTCATCACACCATCATTTCGGAAGACCAAGAAACTCCATACAATCCTAACTTTTATATGAAATTCCTCCATATACCCCCACAACCATAACAATATCTTGCTTGTATAGTGTCGGTGCCATCTTTACATCCTTCTTTCACTTGTGCTTCTTCTTCTTCTTTTTCTTCTTCTTCTTCTTCTTCAGATCTTCTTCTTCTTCTCCTTCTTCTTCTTCTTCTTCTTCAGATCTTCTGTTCTACTCTTTGGGACCCCAATCCTCAACCTTAACTTTCCTGTGATCTCTCTGCTATTTTCAATAAAAATTCTTGTTTTTTTTTCTATTCTGTTATCACATTCTATATTTTTTAATTCCTCTGAAATATTCATCTTTGTCTTTCCAAGGTTTAATTGGAAGTCGGCATTTAACCGCTTAATGTCTTATTTTGATGCTCCTTTGGTTTTAATCTCTCTTCTTGTGTCTTCAATATTTATTTCCTCTTCTGACAGCCATTTAGAGTTCTTCTCTCTGCTTGCTTTTGGGATGTTGTTTTTGACCTCTTATTTTACAATGTCTTCAATCTCTTGCCACAATTTGTCTGGCATTCTGTCAACCAAATCCAGCTCTGTTGTTTGTTACCGCTGCCACATCAGGTGAAAGGAGGTTAGGTTTTCACCCTTGTCTGTCTTTGTTTATTTGTTTTGTGCAGGATATCTCAAAAGGTTGTTGATGGATTCGGACGAAACTTGGACGGGTTGGCTGTGTGACAAGGACGAACTGATTAGGTTTTGGTGAAGATCCGAATCCAGATCCAGAAACGAGAATTTTTTAATGTTAAAAGTGATTCTTCACCATTGTGAGATTGGGCCAAAAACGATATATAGAATGATACTTCAAAAACTTATTAGGCCCAATATGTTCTCGTGAACCAGGCATTGTGTTCCTTATATGTTTCAATCACCTGGGGCAATTTCCCTGAAAATTGCTGAACCGCATTATTTTCACATACATAAGGTTGTAAAAACAAAAACTTTCATATCTTAATCAGATTGATGTAAAAACTTGAAACGACAGCGCTTTGGATGATCAAGCATCATTTGTCACGTTTCGCGCTCACGGGGAGAGGGGTGGAGGTTGGACCGCACCAGCAACTTTGAAGACTGATGTTCTGTTGGAAATCAAACCAATTGCAATCAAATATTTATTTTCTGTATGCAGAATGGAAATTAATACACCGAGGTTTCCACAGTCTCTGCAGGACTACACTGAGTGTAACAAGTGATCACATGATCCTGTACGACCTGAAACAAGGACATGAGAAGGCCATTTGGTCCATCATTGCCATGTTGCATTCCTAAGTTAATTTATGTGAACAGCAATCCTCTTCCTGTTTTACTCTAGTCTAAATAACCCCATCTTGATCAGTTGATATAACTTGTTTTTCTATGTGGGGGAGTATGGATGAAATAGTTGATCTTTTTTTTGCAAAGGTTTGCCGAAATCATAATAACTTATTCGTTTTGGGATAACACACATGGTGCAAACAGGAGTGCGTGCTGTTTTATCGTGTGTGTGTGTGTGTGTGTGTGTGTGTCCTGTGTACCGAACAGCTGTTCAAAAAAAAACATTACATGTAAACTGTCAGTCCAATATAAATGGCATGCAGGTTGCTTTTTTTTGTTTTTAGAACATGCTTCGTCTGCATTTTCGCCTTGTGCACTCCTAACTTGCCTATTCCTGCCTGAACACATTCTGATGAACTTTGAGTTTGACATTGAAGTTTTATTTTCTGTACACAATATTTGTCCTTGGCATGAACATGTTGTAACATTTTATCACATTTCAATAATCTTTATCACTCTTCTGGGCGAGATTCAACAAAAAAACATGTTCAGAAAGATAATCTTTAACAGCAGTTCAAAGATTTCTTAATTTTTTTCTCCAATTTCCAGCTGGTGTGTCTGTATACTTCCATGCAGACACCAATAATGATAAAGGCCTTATATTTTCAAGTTTGACAACAGATTGCTATTTTAATTAAGCTTTCAAATTTTAGCGTCATTATAATTAACTGTGAACGAGTCAGACAAAAACTTCTTGTACATGGACTTTCCAAATATGCGACCTATGTCCCTCCGCAATATATTTTATTTTCATAGATGCCAACCTATTGTTAAGGTGCATGACCACGACATTCCCCCAATGCTTTGTCCACCATCCCTACCCCATCAAATATAAGTATAATTATATGTAGATGCATTATAGAAGTCACCAAATTCTAGATTTCAAAATTTACCACATTCATTTGTATAACGGTTGGGGCATCAGCTCTGAATCTGGGAGGAAAGCGGTCCGAAACCTAGCAGAGTCATACTAAAGACTTTTAAAATGGTACAAACTGCTTCCTTGATGACACTCCGTATTTAAAAAGGAAAGAGCACGGACAAAGAACCAGAGATTGTAAACCATTTCACATGCTTTGATGGCCCTCATGGCCACCTCCAGTGTTGAAGTTCCTTGTGAGGGTACTCATAAATATCGTTTGATCTGCAGTTCATGTTTGATCTTCGTAGCACTTAAGCTGGCCATAATAGAGATTTTTATTTGATCTCTCCACAATGGCTCCACATTTTAAAATTTAATCTGTTTCACTGTTCATAATAAAGGTGGTGGTCATGGTGGTTCATCCCACTTTACAGGCAGAGCATAAGGGCTGCCGAAGTAGTCTCATGGCAAGGATTACGCAGGTTGGTTTGCCATTACCTTCCGAGCAGTCATGGCAGGAATTTATAATTGGTTAAGGACGCCGGCGATAACTTTAGAGACTGTGGGATATTTAGATGCCCATCAATTAAGGGTAGCAGACGGGATACCTGGCTGAGCATCCATCCGACAGATAGCACACCATGTAATGCAACAATGCCCTGTCTGTGAAACACCTTTCTGGCATATTACAGTCGGCTCAATAATCAAACACAGACGAGACAGTTCGAAGGTAAGTGCACTTCATCTGCACTATCCTGCCCGACATTGTTCATCGCATCAAATTGAAATTGTTTCATAAAAGCGAGACTGCCCACCAAAAGTGTAATTCATTACAATGTAATTTGTTATGAGTGTCACTTTTAATGAAACTCTACTGTAGTACAAAAGTAGTTGTGTTCAGGGAAATTCAAACATTCGCACTTTATTACGAACGAACGTGAGTGGCATTTCACATCGGCTTTTCTATGAAGCCTCGTAAAATGCATTGTATTTACACATCGGTTGGATGTGGGCCAAGACCATATGGTGAACATAACGCAAAGACCTGTGGAGCCATGGTTACCAGCTTAAAGGACAATGCTGTAAAATATACCATGCACTGTCTCTGTGATCCCCAACTTCAGGCCTTGCATTATAACAGTGGTTTTAAAAGTCCATTTGACTTCAATGAAAGAACCCAAAAGGAGACGACCATTGACCTGATGGTTTTGAAGTGAGTAAGCTACACTTTGAGCAATTTTATAAAACGTTGAAAGCACAGTGAATATTTCCCATGTTCTGTGTAATTATATTCTGTTTTGGGAACTTGAACACACAATTGATTTGATTTGCAAATGAAGTGTGTGAGCTTTTGTTCTGGGCAAGCAAAGGAATTGGATTGTAAATCTCCTGGAGTAAATTCAATTCAACCAGGAGGACAGGTGAACAGGAGTAAATACCCAAGAGTTCCTATTTTAAATTTGAAGGAACATCAGTGTACGTGGCAGAAATTCAACATCGCAGGAATTGTAATAACAGCAGGCGCTATCTCATCTGCACGTAGTTTACAGAAGGATGATGTCATTTATGGCTTTCCCTCACCCCTACTACATCCTCTTATTCCATTAATATAGTATATATATATATGTATATATATATATATATATATATATATATATATATATATATATATATATATATATATATATATATATATATATATATATATATGTATATGTATGTATATATATATATATGTATGTATATATATGTATGTATATATATATATATATATATATATATATATATATATATTGTTGCGGTTTTCGCGCCCGCCGGCGTGCGACGGCCACGTAACTCGAATCGCGGCACGTCGCCCACCGGACGGACAATCCAGTCGTGACCCTCTCGGACTAACGCCGGGAACCAGTCACGGGTGGACCTTTCGGTCTCACCGCGATCGAGCCAATCAGCCCCCGCGTGGGATAGGGTTGCTCGCCAAATTCGACCTACCTAAGTACCCACGCGGAGGGTAGACCGGGCGATCGCACCTCGCCGCAGGTCGACTTCGGACACGGGCCACTTAAGCGACCCGTTCCGTACTATCAGAATAACCGAGCGGTGTTATCGTCGACCTCGACGGTTCGATTAATTATCGGGCGTATTCAGCCCACTACCAACCCTTTACGTGAAGCAAGATGAGGGTTCAATGGGGGAAAAGACGAAGCGAAGCGGGAGAACAGTTCAACAATAAAAGCACATTTATTCGCGGCACACGGGAAGCACACAAATACAATTCCACCAAATGCACACAAAAAAAGAAAACACAATTCCATTTACACAAAAAGCAAACATAAAAGTGAAAACACAGTGCAGAGCTAATACCGACTACCGAGCACACGGCAACACTTATACAATTCTACTTCACAGACGGCGCCGACAACACATACCCAAAACCAAGGAAAAGAAATACCTCAAGAATGAGGCGGGCCTGAGGCCGAGACCGGGTCGGGCCTACCCGTCTGGTGATGAGACGCGGAGCGGCGATGGCCCCGCAACCCGCGGGCCTCGTGGACGGTGTCTGGTAGGGGGTGGGAACGGGGCCCCCTTGGTCGCACTATCTCAGCGCGGGGGGAAACAGGAGGGGGTTGCTGATGCTCGGGGTATAGAGGATCTTTATTATCCCTGGTGTGCGTCTCCACCTCGGCCAGGTCGCGCTGCCGGCCTCCCTCGGGCGTGCAGCTCCTGGCACCGACGCGAGCACCCCCTCGTCTGACTCTCTTCAGCTTCTCCAGCCACTGCAGGCTTCGGGCTCCAGACTTCCACACTCGTCCCCTCCGTTCCGACTCCTTCTCGTTCTCGTTCTCCTTTTCGTTCTCGTTCTCCTTTCTCTGACTGACGAACACCGTCCTTTTATCCCCCTGTAACTTCGCCTTTTGACCCCCTCCCTTTGACCTTTCACCTTGCTCCCCATTGGCCCGAGAAAAAGTGGGCGTGAAGGCTTTTTGATCCACAAATTTGCATATATCGATCGCCCTGGGGGCGGGGCCAATTCGCCCCTCGCTCACCGATTGGACGGCAAAAAGTGGGCGTGTGTCGTTTTTGATCCGTTTTTGAAGCACAAAATCCGTGATTTTGTACACGCTGTTCGATGCGCGTTCTGCATGAGTCCAACACCGGTACCCACAGCGGGGCAAGAACGGTGGCGATGCTACGGTTGCGAGGTGTGACGTGAAGGTCGTGGCGGTTGTGGTGAAGCGGTGGTTGTGGTCGGTGGTTGATGTTGTGGTTGTGATGGTAATCATGGCGGTTGGTCCAAAATAAAGATAGTAAAAGAAAAACGGCTATCCTGAAGAGTCGCAGCACGTATAAATGACATGTATTCCCACTAGACAATTGGTTTGGGCCTAACTACACATGCACTTACCGAGATACCTCACGTAAGGGACCTGAATGGTGGTTTGCGAATCTGGTAACCACAACACTACCCCCTTCCCTTTTTACAGACTCGTCCCGAGTCGTCAAATTTCCGTGTGCCATCATGTGTAGTTTTCCCCTAGTACATTTTACCTACGGATCCCTGAGTGCGACATTCATGGTATTCGTGTCCCCAAAATAAATAACCTGAGGGCTGCGTAACTATCTAAACAAACTCACTCACACGGACGACTTAAATAAAATTGCCGGCGCTAGACAGACATGCCGGGGGGCGCACTCATATTTACAGTACATCTTAACCTTAACTTACAAATTTTACACTAAACCATGGCCCAGGATCATTGAACTCTGCAAAAACAAAGCAGTTAGCAGGGAGCCAGGCTGCCCGCATGCAGTCTCTGGCTCAAACAATGCAGGTGACAGGGAACGTGGCTGGCTGCTCACACGCAGTCCAAGGCCTTCCCTTTTGAACTGAACGCAGTGAACCACAACGGTGCATGGGCTGCACAACGCAGTCTCCGTGCCAGCTCAAGTGGCACACGCAATGAGCACAACGAATGGATGGATGGATGGTTTGAATCGAACTCAGTGAACCACAACGGTGCATGGGCTGCACAAACGTAGTCTCCGTGCCAGCTCAAGTGGCACACGCAATGAGCACAACGAATGGATGGATGAATGGATGGATGAATGGATGGACGCAAACACGGTGCACGGGCCGCCACTGCATGCCCGTGTTGTAGCTGCCAACAGGGCAGTTCTTGCAGCTTGCAAACTGTTGCCTTGCGGATCCTGGCGCACATGGAAATGAACAGGGGGGGCAAAGCAAAAATTGAACGGGGCGGTGAACATGGGCAGTGGGCATGGCATGGCAAAGGCAGCAGGCAAACTCAGCCCGCAGAATAAGGCCGCTGCAGGCAAACACAGCCCGCAGATGAACTGGCCGGCACAGGCCTTGAAGTACCACAGCTGCAGATGATCCGGCCGGCACAGGCCTTGCAGCACACAGCCAGCAGATGAAGCTGGCCAGCTTTTGCCGTCAGTGGAAGTTGGTGGAGGGAGTGCGGTGGTGCTGGCCACTTGGAAGGCGGGCTCGCACCTACCTACCTGTCTCCCTCCCACCTATCGCCTTTGCCTGTCACTGTACATACCCACTCCCTTAATTTGTCAAACCCCAATTTAGCCCCAACTTATTATTTTTTTTTTATTTTTACTTCCCCACTATAAATCGTCCCCTAACCCCCTTTATCGTCCTTGTTCGGCTAACCTATCCTGTCACCTAACCTACTCCCAACCCCTACGTTCCCTTCCCGGAGGGGAACAAGGGAGAGCTAACGTCCTGTGTCGAGGCCCAACGAAGCCTCAGAATGGCCTCCCCAGAGTTCGGCGATCTATAACCAAAGTGGGTCCAGCGGCCCACAACGACAGCGAGGGGATGGATGGTGCGGAGGGATACATCTCCTAATCTACCCTAACCATTTAACTGTTAAACTACCCCGGGGCTTTCAACAAGCGCCTCTCGCTTAAACTATTGGTTCTAACAACCCAGATTCCCGTCGCCTGTGTTGGTGTCCTCACAATTTTGGGCCTCGCCCCCCAATTTTCTCTCCGTGCCCTCACACGGTCTCATGGCTGGGACACGTGGCTCCCTTTGGCAGGCACGACCCTCTGCCGAATCTCCCGCTATGGCACCCCCGGGCACTACACTGCCTCCGAGCCTACCAGCTCCCTAACACCGGGGAGTGCCCCCCATGGCACCTCCCCTGAAACGCACACGTGGCAGGCCGGCCTCCCGGGCCCCTTTCCGAGGGTCACCCGTGCCCACAACACTGCCCACGCGGCTAATGGCGCCCCGGGCCCCCGCACCAAGCAGGCGCACCCGTGCCCACTACTCTATCCCGGCCCCCCATGGGCCCATGGCCTACCGCGGCCGACTAGCCTGGTGCCCGGGGTACCCACTCAGCGATACTCACCTTTCGCAGCCATGCTCCCAAGCCCGTCAACAGGGCTCCTGCACCCCTCCAAATGGGTCTCGAGCCTACTTTCCCACCAACAACAAAACGACCTCCATTTTTCAATTTGACTAACCCAGCTAACTCACTCTACACTGACCCCGGGGTCCCTTGGGCGGGAGTCACTCCTCCCCCCAATCACTCATCGCACCATGCATTCCCCATTCACTCCACACACACAGACCCGCTGGCCTCACTCACTCAACATGTACTCACCTCTCAACACACACACCGCTGAACTCTGCCATCCTTCTAACTACATCCCCTAACTAACTCGTGCTCCCACGTCGTCCCTTACACTATAGCACGTTCCTTTTAACCTACGTAGCTAAGCTACGTCCCCACTACACATTCACCAGTCTGTCTCTGTCTCCAAATCAATCATTTTATTTCCCAACCTAAATCTGGCTACAATCCCTCTACCTAATCCATTCCACGGACTCCATGAGGACTTACCCCTGCCCCATGAAGTCGGTCTAGCTAAGCTAACCCTTCCCCCTAACTAGTTTCCATCCTGTGCCCAGGGTAAGGGGGTCTTTCACCCCTTGCCCAGGAATCCTGTACACCCGAAAGTGAGGCTTGCTTTTTTTTTTTTCCATGCGCAGCACCTGCGCGGCAACTCAGAGCTCGCGCACTTTGCACCTGCCCGTGACGTCATGCAGCTGCACGTGTTCCTCGTCCCTCCTTGGACGGGACCATCCGGCAGAGATACCCCTCCTGCCGGATTCCAACCACACGTGCAGCCATGACGTCACCGTGCGCAAAAAAAAACACAAGCCCCACGTCTCGAGGGGTTTCCCACGCGAACACATGTGCTTTGCCCGTTGGAGCTTAACACACACGATCGCGCGGAGAACCCGTCCGGTCCAAATCCATTTACCTGCCTAAACTTTGTCCGTCCGCGGGATCGGCAAATCCACCGCGTGCGTTTCCGGACCGGGACTTCACTCTCGCAAGCGAGCACGTGGTGGTCTCGTGCGTTGCACAGCACGAACCTCGTGCTCACTGCTGGGTGAACCCGGCACGGTCCTCGAAATAGCTACAGCCGCTACTCGGCTTTCTCTCCTCTGTCGCCGTCTCCGTCTCCATTCCACACACGCACACCTGCGTGTTACGACGCACACAGTCCACTCCATCACATTCACACGGGGAGACGCGGCTGCGTGCTCCCGCATGCCAACCGACATCTCCCTCACATACCGCTCTCTCACACACACGGTCTCCCTTGCACACAGCGACCTTGCACACGGCCGTTCACTCACACACGCGGGGGCACTAACCCGCGGTGCCTCACTCACACTCCGTGCCTCATCCACACACGCGGGGGCACTCACCCGCGGTACCTCACTCATACACACGGCGACACTCACACACGCGGTCTCTTCCACACACGGTGCCTCACCCACACACGCGGGGGAACTAACCCGCGGTGCCTCACTCACACTCCGTGCCTCATCCACACACGGCGTGCTGGGAAGCACGTACTCCGGCACCATCGCCACCACACCACTCACACGTGGTTCCTCACTCATACTGGCCGTTTCACTCACACACACGGCCTCACTCACACACGGTGCCCCATCCACACCCGGCGTGCTGGGAAGCACGAACTCTGGCACCATCGCCACCACACCACTCACACACGGGGTCGCTTCCACACACGGCGTCGCTTCCACACACGGTGCCGCACTCACACAGGGACAACCACACTGGGGATTCGTGTCCCCACAAGGGTCTCCGGGGCCTCTATACCCCCCAAGCTCTCCGTGCACCCGTCCACAGCACTCCTCCTCTCAACCTCGCAAAGCACGACCGAACTCACCTGGTCGTGACTCACCTCAAGGGGGCATACTCCCTCCCCTCGTTCCTGGAGGAGGCCATCCAGCTGCTCGCACCGGGTCCCTGCACGCTCCGCGAGCTCACCCCCATTATCCTCCACTACCTCCGTGTGTGTGTGCGCGTCACTTACCCCGTCTTCATCGTGTTGTCTTTCCTCTATTTTTTCTATCTCCCGTGTCTCTGCCAATTCTTCACCCTTTACCTCCCTTGTCTCAACTATTAATTCCTTTGTCACGGCCTTCATGCCCGCCTGCAGGCATCGGCCCATGTTCTGCGTCTCACCCCGGAACTTTTTCATCTCTTCCCTCATTTGCTGTGTATTCGCATCCATCGTCGTTTTCACTTCATTTGTATTTGTATCCATCTTTTCGTTCATGCCTTTCATTTCGTTTTTCATTTCATTTGTGTTTGCATCCATTTTTTCGATCATTTTCGCATTCATCTTTTCGTTCATTGCCGCCAGCATGGCGCATAGCTGGGCCATGTTGGATGCACTCAGCTGAGCCGTTTCGGCAAGGGTTGGGGAAGGGTCTTGGTGGAGAGGGGGGGGGAGGTGTCATACACCGCGGCCGCTGCCGCACCCACCTCGGGCCCTGGGTTCAGTT
>NC_140961.1:105774354-105814354 GCF_056783735.1 Eptatretus burgeri | reverse complement strand
AAATGTATAAAAATTGGCCCAACTTATTCAACAAGATGCCAGAAGTATTCCAAAAGCATAAAAATAATGTCACTTCCTTGTCCTCACGTTCGCAGAAGAAAAAAAGAGAGAAGAAAAACAACTTCAGAAGCAAGCTCAGCATGCTAACCCTGCAAAGAGGGAAGCAGAGAGAACTAGGAGGGCACTCATTAGAGTGCAAACCTCCGCCACATAATGCCTGATCCACGAGAACATATCGGGCCCACGACTTTTGTGAAATATCATGCTATATAGTACTATATCGTTTTTGGCCCTACCTCTCAATGGTGACGAATCACTTAAAAAATTCCAGTAGTCGGATCCGGATCCGGATCCTCACCAAAATCTAAACAGTTCGTCCTTGTCAGACACCGAACCTGTCCACACAATTTCACCCAGATCCATCCCCACCTTTTTGAGACATCCTGTACACAAAAAGACAAACAAATAAACAGACATAAACAGACATAAAGGGGTGAAAACATAACCTCCTTCACCTTTGGTGGCGGGGGAACAAGAGCTCCATGATGTTGATAACTTATCGATCATGAGAGAATCCCAACACTGGGGAGGGGGATCAGCAGCGATCAGCAGCGAGACCCTGAGGTCATCTGGCTTCTCCCCTCAGTGAAGCACCATGTCGCATTTGCCCACCACCCCTCGGCATTCAAAAGTAGAACTGTGGCATTTTTGCTTTCGAAATAAATAGATAATAGTGTTTTATCTGACAGGATTTCAAAGGAAATATAGAAAATTAATTTTAAACCTTTGAAAATCGTTGGCCACGATATCGTTGGCCAAAACCATTGGTCAGCAAACGGAGGGTGGGGCCACTTGCATAGTTCAACTCCTAACTTAATTTGCTCTTTCATGCGCCACGGCAAAATGGCACAAAGTGTCGGTAATGCTAGATGCAAAATACCAAATTTGCCGCCCCCCCCCAAAGCGCCGCCTGGGGCGATCGCCCCTTTCGCTCCCCCCCCCCCCCCATCGCTACGCCAGTGGGTCAAAGAGTGAAGCTACCCAGTATAATATCACCCATCCACACACAAGCCACCGACATGTCCTGCCAATATCCCCATACCGCTCAATCTCCAATGTATCCAGGAACCGAACAAATTCCCATTTAAGCTGATCCACATATTCCACTGCCACTACCTTTTGGATAGATCATTCTTAACATTAACCACTCTCCGAATGAAAGACCCCTGCCGTAAAACCATCCTTAATCTCGTCTTCACCCTAAGGCGATGGCCCCTTCTTCTAACACTGTCTACTCTGTTGAAAAACTCCATTGCACCTATCTTGTCCACACCCTTCTTGAGCTTAAACCTCTCATTTAAACCCCCTCATAATCACCTCCTTTCTCATGTAAAACGTCCTGTCCCTTCACCCTTTCCTCATAACTTAATCGAGCTAGCCCTGGGATCAATCTAGTAGCTTTACGCTGTCCCCACCATGCTTATCTGCTCTACCACCTCCCACAATACTCGACGATGCATATTATCCGGCCCTGGAATTTTATCACCTCTCATTTTTTTCTTGCTACTTCTTCACTTCATCTCCTTCTACTTGAATATCTTCTAAAAGCCCTTACTTTCCCCCGAGATAGATTCTGCCCGCAATTGGAAATTCCCCTGACTGTTCTTCCACTCTTGGAAGTTCCCTTGACTGTTATTCATTACTTTATTTTATACTAAACGACCCGTGAACCTGTTGGGTTCCCGTTGTGACAGCGGTTGATGAAAAAAATCCTTTCAAGAAAAAAAGAGAGATAGCTCCAGCGAACTATACCACTGAGGTTGTTTGCATTGATCAAATACTCCCGAAGAGTACTTGACTGAATTGGAAATTGATTTTTTAATAATTTTTTCGTTGCCCGATTTGAACGAAACTTGATACAGCACACCACAGGTGAATGGTGAGTAAGGTAGCTCTAATATTTTTGTGCTATTGTGTATCGTTTTGGCTGTATTTTGGGAACATACATACATACACACATACATACATCCACACAAGATGAGAGCTTTAGTCATATGTAGATAATCTGTGGTCACCAAATCAGTCTGCTTGCATGATAAAGAGTATTTCTTCCTGACACATGTTAAAGAATTGTTTTATTCTGCAAAGTATATTTGCTTGCATTCACGATGTCGACAGCAGCATGTACAAACCTCTGATCATTCAAACTACATGTCTTTTTGTGCAATTCCAGGTATTTGATGCAGCCACAGCCTGATTGCAGATATAAAAGAGAGGTATCTTTCAAATTGCCCGATGAGGAGAAATACATTTTCTTTCAATCAGGCTCTCTAAACACGACTCATGGTTGTCCAGACTTTACCAAAAAGTTTAATTTTAGGGTTAGATAGTTGACACTGGGGTTAAAAGGATAGCATATAGGGATTCACATTCCCACCTTAGTTGTCTCCTCTGGGTTTGAATCTCGATCCAGCTATAAACTGTCATCCCAATTTTTCACAGGCAAGGCCATAAATCAATGCATGCGCTGTATCTCAGATATACATTAAACCGGCGTCTCTTCTGCTGGCATCAGTTGGTCGACACTATAGAATATTGTTCACGGTATCGTTCATGAAGAATAAGTGAGCTATTGCCAACACCATGAAAAAATTACAAATTACTGCACATTCAGTCGAAAGTCCGGTATGAGAGTGGCATCCCATCCATGATTGTAACCCTTTGCCAAAGAAACTGCATCGGAAGAACCAACGCTCTGTATAGAGCAACATAAATGAATGAATGAATAGTTGACACTGGATATTAAGCCAAATAATAGCTATATTGCAACATCCAAATGTACACGCACTGTACATTGATACTAATACACGCACTGTACATTGATAAAAGTCATTTATTGTAACATCCATCTCCAAGCAACAGGATTGCCATTTGGTTTGTTTTTTTGAAAAAAAAAATTGAAGGAATTGTATTTATTCCTGCATTGCAACTTTTGATACCTCACTCTCGGATCTATGCACCAGATGCCCCATAAATTGGCGAGAAGGCCGGGATGTAACAGCGCACACTGTGCAGGAACACTTGCAGAAACATCGAAGCAGCAGTTGTGCACGCCGTGTGACGCGGTCTTCACCCACAAGATCCTTTTTCTCTTTCTTCAACCCCCCTCATGGTCAGCCTTAATGTCTTATTTTCTAATTAGTTTATTCTGTGCTTTTGCACTCGACTTGGTTGTGCTTTTGGTTTTGCTTTGTACTTTCCATTCTGAGGTTCTTGCAATTGTGGTTGTCATAGATTCTGCCAACTGCAAACTGCAAAGTCTAGTATGACAAACCTGAAACGATCAATCTACCGACTCTTTATTTTGGTCTTGGCAGGGTTTCCTAGAGCTATGCACATTTGCCTCTGAGCTGTGTAGCCAGCTGGGTTTGAATCCCAGCCAATCTAGAAACTGTCACTCTGGTGTGTCACAGGTAGAAAGATGCATCAACGTGTGCGCTGTCCATCGGATGGACGTTAAACTCAAGGTCACCATAGCCAGCACTGGTTGTTGGTGTATATTGTAGATCCCACAAGGTATTTTGCGAAAAGCAGGAAAGCTATCACTGCCCCCCAACCCCCCCCCCCAAAAAAAAATTCCTAATTCCTGCACCTTGTGTAAAATATCCTGTCGGGAGTGTCCAACCATCCCAAATTGGTCAGCTTAGAAGCACTTCTCGACTAGTTGGAGTTCCCAAAAGAGTATGGGCCTGTAATTAATTAATTAATTCATGTATCCTCCTGTTGTCTCAATCATTTTGTGGACTTGTCTTTTTTTAGTTACTGAGTTATTCACTTGATTGTGCAGTAATAATAGTCAATAATTGTGAGCTACAGAGCACATTTCAGACAAGTGCACTGGACTTATCGTAATTGTGCTATTGTGAATTTTTACTTGCAGAACCTTTGGTGATGGCTGATGACATGGTGAGTTTGGAAGAACCGCCAATTGTGACTCGTATGCTATCAAGTGAAACTGTTGCCAGAGATGTTGTCTATATAGTATACATAACATAAAGGAATATATTGATGCAGCATGACAAAGATGCATTGAAAATGATCTATCGTTGAACAATCCCAGGCTCTTTTTTTTTTCTTGTTTCACAGACAGTTGTAGAAGAATTCTCAATTCCCCCTGTACATTTGAATCATTTATTAAAACAAAACATATGCACATATGGAGAATCGGGGTGTAATTCAACAAGCAACACACTCTTCCCCAGACTCTGCAGTACATGGAGACTTTGAATTTTTATATAGTATTCAGTAAGACAATGTCTGTTCATCCTATATACATACTGGTGCCAAGGCTTGACATTTTAGGGTTCAGGGAAGAGATCACTCACAGCCTTGTTCCAGCAAAAATGCATGGTTAACTTGATCTCAAAGGGCTAAGGAATATTTATGACCTGATGGTTGAGAGGAATTCTGGACATTATCTTCACACACATTCCATTTAAGCTTGACTCCTGTTTCCAGCCAGACTTTCAGATACCAGTATATAATTATTTAAATGTAAACATCCCTGAATAAGCAACATATAATAATCGATGATTCTTTTATACTGAATAAAGAGTAAAGTTTATTTGGAAGGCCAATCTCTTTTGAGGAACAAGGGGTATTTTTACTGAGCAGATTGATTATCTTCCAATACAGAAAAGAGATACAAGGCCATTTAGAATGCAAATATATTATTAAAATAGATACATGTTCAAACACATACATGTAATAATCATGTTGTATTTGAGTACATTTCCCATGAAGGGGTTATAACAAAACATTGTGTTATGTACTAAAAACATTTACTTTTTCAAGTTAATTATCAATCAAGTTTAATTGGCAAAATTTTTGCTTTCACTTTTTATCACCCTTCAACCCACTATGCTAATTTTGGAGAAATTTGCATCGACACAGTGAAATGCTTCCTTCACTCCCTGTTCCTCCTGTAAATCTCTCCCAAAATGTAGTTTAATCTCGTACATTAGCTCTCCTTAAAGAAGGGGTGAAAGAGAGTATAATAATGATGTTAATTAATTCATGATCCTTTCGTAAAATATGTGTGGTGGAGGACATACTGCGAGGTGCAGGGTCTGAGCATCATGTTGAACTCCATTAAATTTCAGTGTTCCTCCTCCGACATGCAGGATGAAGAAGAAGCGACATTGTTGGCGACAGATTTTGAGATGGGGCAGTTGTTTCGAGAGCGACTCATTCCTCGTGCTGTCCTCTATTTCACTGGAGAAATTCTTGACGATTACGATGATGATGACACTGAAGAATCTGATGTAATGATTTGTAAGAAGGGAATGTAGAAGGGAGAATGAGGCAAATAAGTAAAGCAGAGTATGTTTGTAAACATTGGGATCACAGTACCTATCATACATCATGTACCAATCATGGTAATGACAAATTATTCACACAACAATTATTGTTCTGCTACTGTCCATCCAACTTGGCACTTTTATGGCATTTTCGTTCGTCGTGTGTTTGACGTTCACATAACGTCACTGGTTATAAGCCTGGCATTGCCTAACATTTTGTGAAACTGCATCTTGATGATCTGCTAAATGGAGGAAATTAAACAGCAATTGCATAGTGCATTACTGAATTGGGAGAGCAACTATTTTTGAGGTCAAAGGTCAAACTTCTAAAATCAAATTTCATCTGAAAAATCGCCAATTTTCATCCGATTAACCTGAAAATTAAGCAGCAATTGCAAAGTGCATCACCGAATTTGGAAAATAACAATTTTTGATGCCAAAAGGTCAAAGATCAACTCAAGGTCAAGCTTCTAAAATCATCAATTTCAATCTGAAATAAAAAAACAGCCTTTTACAGCCATTTTTCCCTGCTGACAGGGGTTAGCTTTTTGCGGTTCCCTTCTTTTTACTCCATGCAATCATGGTTCCCTTCTTGGGGCAATGTTTTCTGGCTGGATGCCCTTCCTGACGCCAACTCTGGTCGCAAATTTCAATCTGAAAAAAAATCAATTTTTCATCCAATTGACCAGAGCTTTGATTAAGATTGTCAATTTTAATCTTGATGAAATGGACAATTTGATGTATCCATGGCAACCTTTGAAGAGGGGTGGATTTTGCAAATATCATGCTCTGCACAATGTCTTTTTCTTGTTATTCTGTCTGCCTGTCAATTGCCTACAGGTCACAATTTTAAACCGATCTTCGTGAAACTTCACCAAGTTGTACAGATAGTCTCAACAGAGAAGCCTATTGATTTTGAGGTCAAAGATCATGATGAAGTCGAATTTCTAAAATCGTCGTTTTTCATCCAATTGACTTGAAATTTGAACAGGATTTGCATATTGCATCACTGAATTGAGAAACCAACTATTTTTGAGAACAAAAGGTCAAAGGTCAAATCAAGGCCAAACTTCTAAAATCAGCTAGTTTTAAATGAAAAAAATCGTCAATTTATATACGACTAAATTGAAAGTTGACAATATTTGCATAGCCCTTCACTGATTTGGGGAAGCAACTGTTTTTGAGGTCAAAGGTCAACTCAAGGTCAAACTTCTAAAATCATAAAATTTCATCTGAAAACCATCAATTTTCATCTGATTTAACCTGTAAATTAAGCAGCTATTACATAGTGCGTCAATGAATTTGGAAACCAACTATTTTTGAGGTCAAAGGGTCAAAGGTAAACCCAAGCTCAAACTTCTGCAATTAATTTCAGTCTGAAAAATAATCAATTTTAATCCGATTGACCTGAGCTTTGATTAAGGTTGTCAATTTTAATCTTAATGAAATGGACAATATGATGTATCCATGGCAACCTTTGAAGAGGGAGGGTGGATTTTGCAAGTATCGTGCTCTGCACGACATCTTTTTCTTACAAGGAAATACAAGGAAATCAGACACATGTGGAGGCCAATCAGCCCATCATGCCTGTGTGATAGCAACACCACACTAATTGAACAACACAACATCCAAAGAAGAAAATGCAAAATTTATTATTTTTTTTAAAGTGTTTTTGTGTTTTTATTTTATTTATGTTAAAGTTTTCGTAGTTTTTGTATTTTTTTTCTCTACTCAGGGGAGGGGGCATGGGCTTGGTTAAAAAACAACATCAACCACACAACACCCCTTGACGAGACCCCCACCAACAGCACTTCGTACACATGCGCACAATCACCCATCGATGCTCAAGCTACCCAAAAGTCCTGCCAACTTCCCTATACCCCTCTAACTCCATAACTTCCAGGTACTTATCTAATTCTAATTTAAACTTATCTACTGTTTCTGCTGCCACGACCTTTCCAGGGAGGCCATTCCATGCATTAACTACTCCCTGAGTAAAAGTCCCCTGCCTTGATGCCATCTTAACTCTCCTTTTCTTTTCTCTCAGGCTATGGCCCCTGGTCCTATCACTACTCTGTTGACTAATTCATCTGCACTTATTTTATCTTTACCTTTCATTATCTTAAAAGTCTCCATCATATCTCCTCGTAACCACCTCCTTTCTTGTGTACAAAGCCCTGTCTCCTTCAGCCGCTCCTCGTAGCTAAGTTTAGCTAGACCCGGAATCAATCGAGTGGCCCTGCGCTGAACCCTCTCTATGGCATCTATGTCCTTCCTGAGTTGTGGTGACCAAAACTGCACACAATATTCTAGATGTGGCCTCACTAAATTCCTGCACAATGTGAACACCACCTCTTTTGCTTTATAAATGATCCCCCTCAGAATACAACCTAAAACCCTATTTGTTTTACCCATAGCTGCCTGGAACTGTGCTGCTTGCGTACCTCCCATATTTTTTACCACCCCAGATCCCTCTCCTGTGTGACATGCTCCAAAATTACCCCTTGAGTCCTGTAATCTCTATTTTCGTTGTTCTTTCCCATCCCCAACATTTTAAAATTGCTCAGGATAAATTCCATCTGCCAATCTTTTGCCCAATGAAGCTAGTATCAATACTTTCCTGTATCTGATCACCACCCCCTCTGCAATCCACCTTACCTCCAAGCTTTGTGTCATCTGCAAATTTGGAAAGCTTACTCTTTAACCCATTATCCAAATCGTTGATGCAAATAATGAATAGTAATAGTCTGTGTACTGATCCCTGAGGTACCCCACTACTTACATCCTCCCAGCAAGACATCCTCCCAATCACAGCCACTCTTTGCTTCCTATCACTAAGCCAGTTTGTAATCCAATTGACTACCTGACCAGCCACTCCACAAGCCCTCACTTTGGCTAACAACCTTCAATGTGGTACCTTATCAAATGCCTTCTTTAAGTCAAGATAGACTATGTCCAAAAACCTGTCCCTCATCAACCCAATCCGACACTGCTTCATAGAACTCTAAAATATTTGTTAGACAGGAGCTACCTTTGGTAAACCCATACTGACTACCTTTAATTAGTTTGTATTTATTAAAATGGTTCCTCATCTGGTCCTTAATTAATGTCTCCAACACCTTCCCCACAACTGAAGTCAAACTAACAGGTCTGTAGTTTCCAAATTCTTCTCTGGATCCTTTCTTAAATAGCGGTGTTACATTTCCTACTCTCAATTTATTTATCCTCAATTTATCAATGATACTTTCAATTATTCTTGTTTTATTTATTTATCCATTGCTGTTAGCAATTAAAAGTATGTCATCACAAATACATATGCTGCATGTGAGAATTTTGTTGGAATATATCAAGCAAATTAGGGGAAGAAATAGAACAGATGTACCAAACTTCTGCCAAATAATCCCACAATTCATTACATTTCTGCTGTGACACCTGATCATTTGGTGGATATAACTTTGAATAGTGGACGTTTTTATTTATTCTCTTCTTTTTTTAAACTTGTTTGCTGGCACCTTGCTGATAACAGCCAGAGTTGTTTGTGGGGTTGAGAGGGAGCAGAGGAGGTGGTTGGGGCAGAGCTAACATGAAATGGCTGGCCAATTGGAAATATTATTATTGTTACGGTTGTGAGAGTAGATGGATGAATTTAATCGAAAAGTTAGGATTGAATATATTTGGTTATGGGGTTGAGAGGAGGCAGAGGAGCTGGTTGGGGGAGAGCTAGAACCATAAGGCTGGCCAATTGAATATATATGTATATATATATATATATATATATATATATATATATATATATATATATATATATATATATATATATATATATATATATTGGGAGCCGAAATAGGTGACTTATTGTCAGTAATTCTTTCTGTTTGTTTGGATGTTTGTGCATTTGTCATCAGCATAATTGGTAGTAAACGTGGGCGGATTTTGACCAAACTCGGGTGGTAGGAACATCTTATGACCAAGTGCTTTGGAAATTGTCATGGTTGCTAGGGACGCTTTGGTTCCCTAGCAACAACCGAAAAACCTTCAAAATCGGTACCGTTCACGCGAAATCAATTCGAAAGCCATTATCCCACGTTGGGTTATGAAATTTGGCAAGAATTATCTACAGGTGATACTGTATCAAATATATTCCTGTTTTTGTGATATATAGAATACCTTACCCGCAGCACCCCCTATAATTAGGGTATGCGTGAAAATTGGCGAAAATTGAAGGCCCCCTAGTGACCAGGTGAGTGCATCGATACGAATGAAACTTTGCAGGTTCATGGTACTCAATGAGTACTACAACTTTGCCTCAGGACATATTGACCGATTTTGCTTAGGTCAGGGGTCAAAGGTCAATTAGTGCAAAAATCGATAATATGCGAGAGCTGGAGCCAAATGCTACTCCTCCTAGGGTTATGGTCGGATGGTCATGAAAATTCACACTAATCGTCTGGATTAAATTGTGCACAAACAATCAAGCTGGATTTTCGATTTAGATATTTGTTCACCCACAGCACCCCCTCGAACTTTGGGGATTTCCTATTTCAAACCACATTTTCAGTACTTTTTATTCAAATGGATACCGAGTAGTTATCAATAGATGGAACTGGATGAGATTTGATATGCATAATCTTAAGGTGATTCCCCATCCGCTATATGACATCAATTTTGCTCTATATCTTAAAGTTTCCATGCTCGGCGACCTATCGCTGCATACCAGTATATATATATATATATATATATATATATATATATATATATATATATATATATATATATATATATATATATATATATATATATATATATATATTTCTTCTTCTTTCAGCTGCTCCCTTAGGGGTCGCCACAACGGATGATCCGTTATTATCCGCATAATGATTTGGCATAGGTTTTACACCAGATGCCCTTCCTGACACAAACCCTGGTCGCCTCTTACTACACAGGGATATGGTACACCTATCCTAACCGGGGCGTACACTGGGCCCAGTACACTGGTACTCACTTCGCCGACCTCGGAAGGATGACTGGCTGAGTCAACCTCCTGGTGTATATTAATTCAAGCGGCCAACGGGGCTTGAACTCAGGACCTTTTTGGATCCCAAGCCACTACCCTAACCACGACGCCAACACCAGGCTCTATATATATATATATATATATATATATATATATATATATATATATATATATATATATATATATATATATATATATATATATATATATATATTTACAGTTGTGGGATAGATGGAGGAATTTAATTGGAAAGTTAGGATTGAATAGTTATTTGGTCCGTGGACGTGTAGGAGACATCTTGATATAATTAAGTAGGGAAACTATGAGCTTAAGTGTAAATGTCACCACACGGGAGGTGGTGCGGTGTTAAATAGATAGGGATTTGGAATAAGTTTCCCGAGTATGTGATTGCCCCTCTGTAACATATTCCTATGTTTTTGCATTTACAAGCCAACATGCTGAGCAGGCAGAAGCCCCACCTCCAAGGGTGACGGCTTCGAAGTCCCACCCCCGAGGCTAATGATTGATGGGTATGAGGTGAGAAGCTAGCAGCGGGCAGAGGCCCAGCCTTCCCAGGTTTCGTACGAGCAAGCCACGCCCTGGTAGAGGAAATAGGGGTTCACCAATGTCAGTGAGTCAGAATTGAGTGTGGAGGAGGAACGGTTGAGTGCGAAGTGAGGGATGCACGCGGTCGAGAAAGAGCGTAGTTAGGAGATGGCCTGTAAGAACAGGACTTTATGGCTGGCTTTCCTTTGATGCATAAAGAAGATGGCAACGATTCTTGTGTTCGTGTTGAGGTGATTTGGCTCACAAGGTGAAGCAAGCTTTTGACTCTTGGCTGGGTCATGAGAAACGGACCCTGAGCCTCGTGTATGTCAAATAGTGGGTCGGTGAGGATTATCTACGCATGAAGCAGCTGCACGGGGTCTCCGAGTCTTGTGTTGAAGACTGCTCATGAATTGCCTGACGTATTGTATGTTTGTCCCTTTGTGAGAGAAGCGACTTGGCGCCATTTTGTTAGTGTCTGCATGTACAAATAGGAGCGCCTTGATTCCAAGTTCCACAAAGACCATATCTTGGCCAAGCTAAATACAAGAATAAAAGGAGGGATTTCCTTTCATTTTCTTTCCCCTTGTCTGTATTTAAGTCCGTGTGTAGAGGTACCTCGATTTAGAGTTCAATTCACCTCACGTATTATTATTGTACTTTGAAAATATTTGTCTATTTTCATTAAATGTGTTCATTTTAGCAGGCTGTATCCATGTATTTGTGGTGGTGTTCGAGTATAAACACCCCTGTGGATCCATTTCTGTACCCCCCCCCCCCGTCTCACCCACACTGCGCTCCACCCTTCCTGGCATGTGATAATCTCCGAGGATCTACGTGTCCGCCTTCTATTAAGGAAAGACTGCTCGACCGTCCAGGCTGCCGGTGTTAACCGCCCATCCCCACAAATTGGGTCGGGGGTATTAACCCTGGCTGCCAGTGCCACGACGTCATTATTAGTATTATTGTTATTATTATCTATATTCATTTTTGTATGGATTTGTAAACTTATTTCTTTATTTATTCGATCTCCACTGTCACATCTAATAAAGCTTCTTCTCCTGAGGTAATGCAGGATCACAGTGCTGTGTCTGTCCAGGAATAATATTGCAAACTCCATGTGACCATTCTACAATGCTCCAATTTGGGTGGTGGAACAGGGTAATACGGTACTTTTGAAATGACATGATCTGCCCCAGATTGCTCAGCATACATGTACAGAAACCCCAAGTAATGAAGTCAATCAGAACAACCTGGGCATATTTCAAGCCTGCCATATAATAATTGCAGAATGAAACGATGAACAAAACTATTAAAGAAGCTGAAAATAATTGTAAGCGTACTTGCGAGAAAGGGATGTGTCTCTGCACAATGAAACAGTTGAAGAAGTTTCTGATCAACTCGTCCAAAAAGTTAATATCTTTCATCCCATACTGAAAAAAAAACTTCCACCGATGGTGGGCCGATGAAAGGCCGAAAGTACATCGGCCGGTGTGCTACCAAAACCTTCGTGCTTTGTAACATCTACGTATGGAAGGTCATATCTTGGGTTTGTCAATACACAGGATTACTTTAAAATGATAGTTACTATTAATCATGATTGGAAGGAGGGGGTGGTGGGTTGGAGAGGATGTTTAATGGGTCGTGAGTGTTGTTATAAATATTTTGTTGTTGTTGTTTGGCTCTTGCACAAGAGAAATTGTACTAGTTTTTGCATCTATTGATAAAAGGAGAATGTGTGTGTCTGTCTGTCTGTCTGTCTGTGTGTGTGTTTTTATTTCTGTTACAACCATGGCCGCCGCGAGCTAATTATAAGGAAATGATAGGAACCCGAATCCACACATATATCTCATATATCCTATATTTTTGTGAGTCCGATTTGCATTCAGGAACAGAACAATAATTATTGTTAACCCTCTTTGAAATTGCCACTCTATCGTCCAAATGCTGAAAAATAAATGTTCAAAAGACCATTTGAATCACAGATTTCACATTAGCAATAGCCAGTTATAAGTGCACATCAATCAGAACCAAATCAGTGTAAAAATACACACACACACACACACACACACACACACACACACACACACACACACACACACACACACACACACACCGCATGTCCAAAAGCCTAATTTATCATTTATACATCATTTTGAAAGTCCTTTATTCCAAGTGGAGATCTCTGCGGAGAATGTTGTTTTTTTACAATGATTGCTAGCATTGTACAATATTTGGCTCTGTCTGTCCACTTTCCTCAAACTCAGCCAGTCCCTGTGCATATCTTTTGAGATAAGCAGTGTGATATTTATGAATGAATAATTTACCAGCTGTTGCATGCCAAATTGAGTGCTGATGTAATCAACTTTAAATTAAACTTAGACGTTTCCAGCTGATACAAACTGCAAGCAGAGCAAACTCCAACAGCTTTCTTATAAGAGATTATTATGGAGATACAATATAGCATTTGTTACCCCACGCATATGGAACGACAAGTGGGGTTAAACAATTGGTTCATGTCTGTCCACCCGTTCGTCTGTCCACAAACGTCAGTTTATGATAGAGGAACGACTTATTGAAATTGAATGTTGTATTTTAAACGCGAATCAGAGCATGATTAGGAAAACAAACCTGCCATATAACAGTTCTTTCTATCTGAATTCATCCTAATCGCACATGCGCAGAGAGGAGTGAGATGATTTTTTTTACTCTGTCCGCCTACCCTGGCAATGAAATTGAAAATCATTCCAAACATGAAACTTACTGTTGTTAAGGACATCATAAAGGACACAAACAACAGACACAAATAACTAATGTAACATGCGGCGTAATGCCTGGTGTTGGCTGAGTGGTTCGGGTGGCTGGCTTGGGATCTTAGGGTCCTGAATTTGAACCATGTTGGTCACTGAATTAACACCAGGTGTGGTTGACTCAGCTTGTCATCCTTCCAAGATTGGCAAAATTAGTGCCAGTGTATTGGTATAAATGGTTGTTTCAGCGCTGTTCGATGCCTTCAACTGCAGTATGGTAATCTTCATCCTGATGAAGCAGCACTCATAAGGGAGGGAATTGGCACTGCATTAATGGTGGGAAAATCCAGAATTTATTTATTTATGACTTTTACAATCTTTATTTTATTTAAATTGAATTATAGACTGTAGAACATAGAATATAAATCATCTTCCTGGCACTTTCAAAACCCTTCCATTTAGCAGTACTTGGACATGTTAAGGTGTTGTATAAGAGTGATGTATAAGTGTTTCAGTAGCACTAAACAATCAGAATCTTTTTTTAAACGATCTTTAAAATAATTATTTTATTAAAATTGAAGTACACTTGAACACTGGGTGGGGTAACTTGTTTCATGAACTCTGTAGTTGTTGTAGTTGATGTTGTTGACTTGCCTAAAATGCAAGGTATGGTCACATTATTTATAGTATCTCCAGTGCTTTTTGTGTCTTATAGAGACCCGGTATTTTTGATGGTAAAGTATTTAAATGGTTCGATAAATATTTAAACACCTGATCTGATCTCCCATCAGAGGCTCACCATTCATTGTGTCACACAGGGGACACGATGGCAGTTAAAGAACAAAATGGATCCTAATGGGGTGAAGTGGTCAGCCATTTGCTTGAGCCACTCAAGTTATTTAATAAAGAGGTTGGCCAAAGTATCAAACCAAAGTCTTTCTCCAAGCTTTAACATCCATACATTCAACCCTGACCCTCACCAAGTTCATCCCAAAGACTTTGAAAATGGTACTCGCTGCCTCCTTGCTTGATGCTCAGCATTCAAAAAGATAGAGCATGGACAAACAACCACAGAGGCTTTGATGGACCGAATGGCCTCCACCTGCCTGGAAGTTCCTTGTGATGGAACTTGTTTTATATTAAACAGATTGGGACAGCCAGCTTATTAGCCTGTTTTTTAAAAGGGCTTGTTCCATGTTATATGCCCTGCTCCACCACCAAAACCCACTTTTAGCCGGATCCTATGCTGCTAGGAATAGCAAGAAGACAGCTCCGAGGGCAACTCACTACCATCTGAGATTCCCTTTCAACCTGAGTTTTAAAAATTCCTACAATAAAACTGCTATAGTGGTTCTTAAAACTGATGTTTTCCAAGGATTATTAGGAAATCATTGTTCCGATTTTTGTGACTTGATTTGCTTTTAAAGAGTGTTGCACCAGTGATAAAACCACAAAGCCATGGATGTTTGATCCCTGATTGTCCTGAGAACAATGACTGAAATGGGATAATCAGTTGGGTATTATGCAAGGTTTTGGTAAATATAGGGCTACCTAGGTTACCAATGCCTAATTTCCTGGGCCTCTGATTGGTGGTTTGGCCCTATATACTTTCCCAACAGATTATTTTACAATGCTTTGTCGTAAAGTTCTTGATACTGTTGTGGTTTCTTTACTGGATGACCACAGAGCTTTTATCTTGCTCCACCCACAGATCTTTGATGGTATGGTGGTTGGAATGTAATCCACTACGTTACACTTTTGTGGTTCATTGAATACCCCCATTAAAAGCTGCACAGCAGAACATTTTGAATGGAACAGCTGGTGCTTGTCATGCTAAGGGAGGGGCATGACATAAGTGTCATCATTATGACCTTGCAAAACAAAGGAGAAGCATTCATTGCTTGCTTCCTTTGTTTCCCATGGGTTGCAACATTTTTCTCTGCTTTGCTGCTAAGAAATGGCAGCAAAATTGGTTGCAGGAAATTGTTTTGGGAGAGTTGTACAGGAAATTGAATCGAGAGGTTGCCGGTTACGATGCTTGCAAAATGCATCAGCCACCACCATGTTGAACCCCACATAAATTTCAGTGTGCCTCCTCCAAATTAAAAATTGTTTATTTCACCATAGCAACGAGGGTTTGACTAACTCCAGGCTATTGGCTTTCAACCAAAATGAGATCAAACTGATTTCACTTGACTACAGCAAATGCATTGTTTTTCATACTTTTTACCTCTGCCACCAAAGGTGAAGGAGGTTATGTTTTCACTCCTTTCTGTCTGTTTGTCTGTTTGTTACTTGGCGAAAAAAAATTTTGGCCAAGTATGTTGGTCAGTAACATTTGTGTCTGTTTGTTTATCTGTTTGTCACACAATTTTTAGCCACAGTTTTCAAGCAATCGTTCTGAATTTCTTGTGTGTATGTAGGTGACCGGACAAGGACAGCAACTCTTAATTTTGGTGAAGATCCGAAACTGTATCCGGATCTGAGATTTTAAAAATTGATTCTTCACCATTGAGAGAGAGGGACAAAAATGATATATACCATGATATCTTCAAAGGTTTTGGACGGATTTGGATGAAACCTGGTGAACAGTTTGGGTGTGTGACAAGGACGAATCGATTCAATTTTGGTGAAGATCCGAATTTGGATCCAGATACGAGGATTATTGAATTTTTAAGTGATTCTTCACCTTTGAGAGATGGGGCTAAAAATGATACTGCATGATATCTCAAAAATTTGACGGATTTGGATTAAACTTGGTGGACATGTTGGGTGTGTGCCGACGACAAATTGATTCGATGTTTGTGAAGATCCGAATCTGGATCTGAGAATTTCAAAAGTGATTCTTCAGCACAGAGAGATGTGGCCATAAACCATATAATCACATGAGATCTCTAAAAATTGTGGATGAGTTGTGACCATACTCGATGGATGATTTGGTTAGGTGACAAGAACAATCCGATTCGATTTGGTTAAGGTCCGGATTCAGATTTGACCTATCAATGGGATTCAAAACTTGAACTGTTCAACCTGGCAGAAGTATGCGCTCCACCGAGTGCCATTCCGTTTCACCAAGTTTCACTCTCTGAGTCATTTTTCATTCGTTTGTAACTTGCAAAATGGAAGATTTTTTCAAATATAATGGTCAGTCGATTTTGTTAACCTCCACCATCGAAGATGGACGGAGGTTACTGTTTTCACCCCTGTCTGTTTGTTTGTGTGTTTGTGAACAGTATTATGGAAAAACTCCTCAACGGATTTCGACGAAACTTGGTGGGGGGATTAGGTATGGTCCAAGGATCATGCCATTAGATTTTGGACTTGGTCCAAAGTCCAATTTGACCGCTATGGCGGCCATTTTGGAAAAAAAATTTGAATTTTTGTTTTTGCATTTCTACATGTTTTTAGTGATTTCCAACCAAAAAAAAAATTGTTAGAGAAAAAAAAGAAAATTTTGCAACTTTTTTCAAAAAATTTCGATTTTATTTGAAAAATATTTGAATTATTTTTTTCATTTCTACATGTTTTAAGTGATTTCCAACCCCCAAAAAAATTTCTTAGAGAAAAAAACCCAGAAATTTTGCAACTTCTTTTTCAAAAAAATTTCGATTTTATTTTTTGGGCATTTCTACATGCGCGTCAATCTAGTTTAGTTTATTCAATCGTGGTTCAGTAGAGTCTGATCCGTTTTGACCTACAATGAATAGGATATCTGGTTCACTTAAGTGACCCAGCAGTATTGGCGGCGGAGGTTTTGCACTCTACCGAGTGCTCCCCCTCTAGTTTTTGTCTGTTTCTCTGTCTCTCATTCTCCTACAGGTTACAATTCTCAACCGATCGTCATGAAACTTTACCAAGTTGAAGAGGTAGTCTGAACTGAGAAGTCTGTCGATTTTGAGGTCAAATGTCAAAGGTCATCTTGAGGTCAAATTTCTAAAATCGTCATTTTTCATCCGATTGACTTGAAATTTGAACAAGATTTGCACATTGCGTTACGGCATTGGGAAACCAAGTATTTTTGAGATCAAGCAGTCAAAGGTTGACTCAAGGTCAAACTTCTAAAATCATCACTTTTTGTCTAAAAAATGCCAATTTTCATCCGATTGACTTGATTATAAAACAACAATTGCAGAGCAGAGTACATTACTGAATTGGGAGAACAACTATTTTTGAGAGCAATAGGTCAAAGGTCAACTTAAGGTCAAACTTCTCGAATAATCAAATTAAAACTGAAAAATCGTCAATTTACATCCTATTAACTGAAAGTTGGTCAGAATTTTCACAGTCCATCACTGAATTGGGAAAGCAACTATTTTTGAGGTCGAATGTCAACTCAAGGTCAAACTTCTAAAATCATCAAATTTCAACTGAAAAATCGTCAATTTCATCCAATTCATCTGAAAATTAAGCAGCAATTGTATCGTCCATCACTAAATTTGGAAACCAACTATTGTGAGGTCAAAAGGTCAAAGGTCAACTCGAGGTCAAACTTGTAAAATCAATTTAAATCTGAAAAATAATCAATTTTCATCCGATTGACCTGAGCTTTGATTACGATTGTCAATTTTAATCTGAATGAAATGGACAATTTGATGTATCTGTGGCAACCGTTGGAGAGGGGGGGGTGAATTGTGCAAGTGTTGTGCTCTGCATGACATCTTTTTCTTGTTTGTCTGTTTGTTTGTGTGCAGGATATCTCAAAAAGTTGTTGGTGGTTCTGGATGAGATTTTGTGGACAGGTTGGGTGTGTGAAAAGGATGAACTGATTAGATTTTGGTGAAGATGCGGATCCGACGACTCAAATTTTTAAAGTGATTCTTTACCATTGAGAGATTGACCAAAAACTATCCATAGCATGATATCTCAAAAAGTTGTCGATGGATTTGGACGAAACTTGGTGGACAGGTTGAGTGGGTGGTGAAGATCCGATTTTGGTAAAGATCCGAATTTGGATCTGATTACGAGAATTATTTCATTTTTTTAAGTTATTCTTCACCATTGAGAAATGGGGCCAAAATCGATTATATATATATATATATATATATATATATATATATATATATATATATATATATATATATATATATATATATATATATATATATATATATATATCATGATATTTCAAAAATGTGTTGGGCCCAATATGTTCTCGTGGATCAGGCATTACGTTGCGGAGGTATGTGCTCCACTGAGTGCCCTTCTAGTTTTCACTGTTGCTCTGGTAACGTAGAGGTTTGGCAAATATCAATTTGCTTTCTGAAATGTTCTCGCTAAATAACGTGTTTAATTATTAATGTGCAGCCTCTGGCTGCTTGGCTGCATCATTTTCTGGGGGCACTGATACAACGCTCCTGTTACCAGCACACTGGTACTCATTCTGCCAACCTGAGAAGGATGACAGGCTGTCGACCCTAACTGGTGTTAATTCAACAGTTCAACAGGGGCTTGAGCTCAACACTCTTGGATTTTAAGTCAAGCAGGTTAACCGTTAAACCAACACTGGGCCTTACTGGATAACATATGACAGAGTATGACTGCTTGGAGCTACATTCTGATGGAATCCTGGGTTCATAATCCCTTACATGGTGTTCATTTGTCTATCGTCTCTGAATGTCCTTGGAATTTGTCTTAAAATACACATGTCTCCAAGTGTTCTTGTCCTGTATTTGATATCTGTACAATCTCCTCTACCAGCCTTAGATCAGTGTAGAATATAATAATAATCATCCATACTGTAAAAGTGTGAATTGTCTGTATGATTGTTTGTGTTCACAAACTATTCTTCCAGTTTTTCGTCAAATTTTGCATGCGTGCTCAGCCCCCTGCCCAGTGGGGGTGGAGAGCGCTCCCTGAAAGGGGATCAGTGTCCTGGTCTTAATGGAAGGCCCGATAGTTGTGTAATGATCATGGAACAGAACGCCATGTAACAGCCATAGAACCGGTCTCTCAATAGCAAGGAAATGAAACAATACGGGTTGTGATTTCCCTCTCTCTCTCCTTCGCACCTGCTGGAAAGCTATGTGAACCAGGAACACGTGGCTTGTGTTTTCAGTCCCGTGATGAAGGTCACGCGGTGGTTGAAACTTCAGATCTGAACCTTACCTTTGCGAGACAAAAACAGTTGGTTGATTTTGCTTCTTTCTAAACCAATCATGGTCATTCCAAACTACGGCCATTTCTTTGCTTGCTTAATTGTAATTAAATTCCAGGTGAAATGTAAAAATTCCTTTTAAAAACCACTAATACTGATTGGGCATTGCCAATTAGGGAGTGCTGCATCTCAAAGCACATTGTCCTCTGGATGATATGACGCAAAGCCAGCTCAATTGTCTGAATTCGGTTTCTTCAAGTTAAAGATAACGTGGTAAAAGAGCACACCACTGAGTGCTCTCTCTCCCCGGCTCAATCCACTGTCTAAGATTAAATGGAATGTGTAAGTTGCAGATGTCAAGTTAAAGTTAATGTCAGTAATTTGGTTAGAACATTGAATATACTCGTAAGTAAGTGGATGCATTAAGTTAATAGGGTGTGGAACATTCGTTACGGACCCAATGATATGCTTCAATCAAGCCTTGGAATACACAAGCTGCAAGTTAAGAATTCTACTGATTGACAAATATCTGTTAAACTGCATATGTTTTTGCATGCCATACCAGAAATCACTTCTTCAATTCATTGTTTGAACAGATGTGTTATCTTGCATTTCATGAATGTTGTATTTCCTGAATGGTGATCAAAGAAGAGCGAGAGTTTTGCAGACTTTAAATGCCTCCAAGGGAAATCTCTTAAGCCTAAAAATTACACTCTTGTGCAATGCTTGGTTCCACAATTTTTTTTTATTTTTAAACCATGGCTGGGTGTGGCCACTTCCTGGCTTGATCTGCATCAACATTTTCAGGATGTACATAGTCTGGAAGTTGTTGTTCATTGTTGAAGCTCATCTTCTTCTTCTTGCTCTTGCATATGGTAGCGTAGCTGCCAGGTAGTTATCATTTTCTTGAGGCACAACTATGCCACTGATGCTGTGCCTATACCAGTACGCTGTCATTCATTTCACCAACCTCAGAAGGATGACAGGCTGAATCAACCCAGCAGGGCTTGAACTTAGAATCCTAAGATCCCAAGCCAGCCACCCTAACCCCTAAGCCAACACCAGCCTTGTTAAAGCTCATCAAGCTCAGGTAACCATCACTTCCTGCTTTCTATCTCGTGCAGCTCCCCCATCTTGGGATGGGCAGTTGTGGGTTTAGCATTTTGCTACTGGGAACTTTCCTCTCCAACTGCAGTAACTGTCATGGCATTAAAATAGTGAAGAGTTTCTTCCTTCCTTTTTAAGTTGTCGATGGTAGGTGACATAACCAATGTTCTGTCGTTACCCCTACTTCACCATCTGTAGTCTCACAGCAGGATGGAGCTCGTGAGCAGGAAGCTCAGCAAGGGTGGAATTCCAAGAAACATAATATGCAGACAATATAGTTATTGTGGTGGAGAGCAGGCATGAAATGCAGGAAGTGTTGAAGGATCAGAAGGATGCAGTTGAGAGAAGTATATTGAGGATGAGCCCGGAGAAAACTGAAATAATATGGGTTGGACAGAAGAAAAAGGAACTGAACATCAGTTTTGAAGGGAAGAACACTTGAGTATCTAGGTGGAGCATTGACCGAGGATGGTAGTTCAAATGTAAAGGAGTGGAGGAGGTGGGTGCATGTGCATACATGTCGGTGCATGTGCATGGAAGAAAGTGGAGGGACTCATGGCAGCCAGGAAAATATCAGGGGAAATTGGAAGGGAAGGTTCTGGGGTCTTGTGTAATATTGGCCTACCTTTACGGTCTGGAGACGATGCCACTGACAGAGAAGCAACAAAAGAGATTGCGTGTCTGAGAAAACAACTGGGTCAGGAGGATAGCAGGAGTGAAGTGAAGAGGGTGAGCAAAGGAAGACTGGACGAACTAAGGGAGGAGATCTATGTGAGGTTGGGCTTGCCAGAGGGATTGGTCAAGAGCTGGCTGAGGTGGCATCCTTCCTTGGCTGGTACCTGGTGTGGATGGAAGAAGAGAGAATGGAAAAGAAAGCTCACGGGTTGAGTGAGAAACAGAAAGACCTCTGCTGATATGGGAAGGGTGTGTGAGGAGGGGATTAAGAAAGATGGGGGTTATGGGAGAATGTAGAGGGTTGGTTGGGGATAGAGTGTGGTGGAGGAATAATGGACAAAAGGTGGGGCAGCAGCAACTAGGTACCATTAGGCCTCACCTCATATAAAATGCAATGAGGTAGAAGAAGTATCATGGACTGGAGCTTACAGGGTTGGTGTTGTGTGTGTGTGTGTGTGTGTGTGTGTGTGTGTGTGTGTGTGTGTGTGTGTGTGTGTGTGTGTGTGTGTGTGTGTGTGTGTGTGTGTGTGTGTGTGTGTGTGTGTGTGTGTTTCAAACAAACAGCTCATCATGCTGCACGTGTGGGATACAAGCATTATTATTATAATTTTTTTTTTAATCTTTTAATTAGCAACACTGACAAACATGCCTCACTATACATCTCACATATGGTGATGGTTTGCCTGTTCAATCCCATTCAATTGAACAAGTCAACTGTAACTTAATTTTTAGAATTGACCTTTTTGTCTTTTCACATGGAAATCAAAAGTAAATCAATAAAGAATAGAAACAAAACTCTGCCTTTAAGAAACAAACTTTATAGCCAGGCTTCTGTAGTTTGTAGATTTTGCCATTTTTGTATACATAGTCGAGGATCATGGAAGAGCTAGAATTAGTACACTGTACAGATCAGGACACAACAGGACAAAAGGAACAGTTGCAATAAGCACTGATTGTGTGCAATTAAGAACAATAGCTTAATTTGCTTAATTGGGTTTTTTTCTGTTTTTCCAGACTGAGATACCTGCGATAAGATCGGTGATTATTGTAAGACTCCTTTGTCATCTTAAAGTGATTTTATTGATTAAAAAACAACACACAAAGGAAAATCCACCATGTAATGGTAATTTCATTACCTGCCGAGAATGTGCTTATTTTAAATGAGTTTTCAAACAAGAGGCCAATTAATGGAATCGATAATTACACCACATCTCAACATCTTTTTTTCTAACCCTCTGATCTCCAACTACTAGATTGGCTTCCATTCAAGTCTTTCTTCTTTGGACATATTGCTTCTGCATCACAAGCACAGCTTGACAGTAGGGATGGTGTTGACTGGGTGATGTGCAGTGTTAGGCCTGCACCAGATGTAACTCGGCAATAGGTGGATGGCCTCCATCGCAAAAAGAGGTTAGGACTATCTTGTAAGATATACAGTGGCATGCGAAAGTATTCACCCCCTTCCAAAATATTGCCACATTTAGATGAATTATGAATTAATCTTTCCAAATGAACTTTTTTATTCATAACTGAAGAGATCAAACTAAACACTGTTATAGTGGAAGGAGGTTACATGTCAGGAATGCCTGTAAAAAAACATGTACGAATCAAAATTCACTGGTTGTAAAAGTTTTCATCCCCTTCCATCAGGACTTGGTGGAAGCACCTTTTACAGCAATGACTGCTATGAGTCGTTTTGGGTAGGTTTCTACCAGCTCTGCACAGTGAGATGGTGAAATCTTTGTCCATTCTTCATGTGAAAATTGCTCTAGTTCTGCCAAGTTTGATGGAGATCGTCTGGACTGCAATCTTCAAGTCTCGCCATAAATGTTCAATTTGATTCAAGTCAGGACTTTGACTGGGCCGCTCAAGAACATTTATTTTCTTCTTATTCAGCCACTCCGGTGTGGCTTTAGCTTTGTGAAATGTGAAATTTTTAGCATTTTAGCTTCCACCCAGTTTCAGATTCAAAGGGATAGGTTTTCATTAAGGATTCTTCTCTACTTTGCATCATCCATTGTCCCTTCCATCCTGACAAGCTTACCAGTCCCATCTGATGATAAGCATCACCATAACATGATGCTGCCACCACCATGCTTGACAGTCGAGATGGTGTTGACTCAGTGATGTGCAGTGTTAGGCCTGCACCAGATGTAACACTTTGAATTGAGAACAAAGAGTTCAAGTTTTGTCTCGTCTGACCGCAAAAGTTTTCTCCACATTCCTGCAGTATCATTAAGATTATTTTTCACGAACTCCATACGAGCTTTTCGATGTGTCTTTTTCAGTGATGTCATCTTTGTTGCCACCTGTCCATAGAGACCCACTTTTGAAAGGAATGGGATTATGCTGATTGATGAAGATTGCCCCCCCCCCCCCGATGAACATTGTCCCCACCCCCCCCCACCCATCTCAGATGTAGAGCCTTGCAGATCTTTCAAAGTTATATTTGGATTTACAGTGGCATTCCCAACCAGTTGCCTGCTTGCCTGGCTGCTGAATTTGGATGGGTGACCTGATCTGGGTAGTCTGGGCAGTATGATATGTCTTCCACTTCAGGGGAATCCAAACGCTCAGACCACCTCAATGCTAATCTATCCCTTAATACCATACAAAATAGATATGTATGATGTGTCTTTTTCTGATTTGTGATTAAAAGTTGATATCTTATTCTCCTTCTTCACGCTAAGCCATGACTTTACACCCAGGAGCCAACTACCAAATTCGTACTGTCTACAGGTTACATCACGATATAGGCCGGGAGCCAGTGGGACCAACCTTGCACCCCCCAGGTGACAATTTTATACTGATACCACAGTGTTCATATATATCTCAAGTATCAGAAAAAAGATGTTCCCAGAAAAATAACTCAATTGCACTATGCTTTATTAAGCTGTTTCCATTTATGCATGTAATCAAGCTATCCAAACATTATTCTACATCTCTGACAACAAAGGAAATATGTTTACTGTATTCCTTGACCCTCCAAACATATGTGTAGATTCCTCATTTACAAATTTCCATGTACCAGAAGTTGAGATATTTACGAAAATGAGAATTTCCATAATGGCGGATCCTAATTAGCATATCTATGCATTTAAAATTATTTCCACTACTTTTACTCAAACAGTAAATAGTTATGTTTCCCTTAAACACCAACAGACATCATAAGTCACAGTTATGTATTATATCAGGCCCAGGTAATTAATTCTATTGATTAATCTGATTTTGCATGATTTTCGAACGATTCATTGTGCTTTGTATTTTATACTGATTAGCCTACTTTTTAAAAATTCAAAAGTTTTAATATATTTTTTTGCCAACCTGGCTTGTATCTGGCAACACTTAAGTAGTTTTTTTTGACAAAAAACTGACATGTGTGGTAATTACAAGGAAAGAAAATGGAAATTCTTTCATTTTTGTGGGAATTGTCTTTATGTCAAATTTTATTAATCTGCAAATAAGCTAGTTAGCATAAACAAAATATATTTTAATACGTAAGTGTATAGGCTTTAATTTTTCACCAATTTTGTGATTTATGTTTATATTTGACAGAGATATTGACATTTTGCCGATCTTTGTGAGATTCATCTATTTTTGATTGGTTGCCATGGAAACAGCTTAATAAAGCATAGTGCAAATGAGTTATTTTTCTGGGAACATCTTTTTTTCTGACACTTGGGATATATATGAACAATGTGGTATCAGTGAAAAATTGTCGCAGGTTGGGGGGGGTGCAAGTAGGTCCCACTGGCCCCCAGCCTAATATGACAACTGAAACAGTGAATAATTTTTGATTTTCCACAAATATGCCAAGTCGATGCATCCTTGGTTTGAGTAATACAAACCGAGAAGGTTTCATGCTACACCAATGGCTGAAAAGCCTAAGTTTGCCAGAAATTGGACGGGGTTTGTCAGAAATACCCAAGCCAAAAAATGTTTTGCTGTTGTGCTCAGAACATTTTACAGAGCACTGTTATGAAACAACAGATGGTTAGATATTGTGGTCATCCCCCACGATTAAGCAGAAGAAACAGCCATCGCTCAAAACTGTAAGACCATCTCTACGCAGCTACCAGCATGTGTACATGGGCGATTTGAGCAGTGAATAAAACAGCTCACCTCGCCCCAAACCCCACAATGCCACCACTACACGAGCACCACTACCCCCTCCACTGGGATGAGACATCGACATGGCACAATATGACACGGCACAGACATGAAGCTGGGATGTGACACAGAATGGATACGACAGTGGGACATGACATGGCACGACCACAGACACAAATGCTGTCCCAGGGAAGTGTTAAATGAGACGATCGCATAACATACAGGGCACCTGGTCAGCCTGCGACATTGGGAGAAAGCATTTGTTGCCAATTTTGGCAGTGGTGTTCGAGTATGCCTGAGTGGTGTCCATGCTGGGTTGTGCCGCGTCGTGTCCGTGCTGTGCCGTACCGTGTCATGCCGTGTTTGTGCTGTTTCGTGCCAAGTTTGTACTGGAGTAATATTTAACTGATTTATCAATTAATACAAAATCCCTTATAAACCGCCAATTGAATGGAAAAATAAAACCTAGCAATCTGTAGTGAACATGTGACCAGCATTTTCATTCTCACTAACACCTCCATTGTCACCATCTTCTTCTGAATTGCGAGCATCAGGCTCAACAATACAGCTCCAAAATTCCCCGAAAGCATTTCCATCACTAATTTTTTTCCAGTAGTTTCTTAAAAGGCCCATTGATCAGTTTCAACGTACTGAGAACCTTCAGAGTTGCTGATAACGGTGGAATCGATATCAGAACATGACCTAGAAATACACTGTTTGACTATGTAAGCTGCCATTTGGATAAAGGTGGATTCCAGGTGTGACGTCTCTGGCAAAAATTGAAAATCCACACTCTAGGACTTTTTTCAGCACATGGTGATTGGCAAAAAAGTTTCAAATGTTTTTTTTTCTCTTCAAACAAAACCGTGATTAATGATTTTCATTCATTTCCAGAAAAAAAAAAACAATTGCATTTGGGTTCCCCCTTAATATTGGATTTCACCGTACTCAAAGGGATAATGAGTGACTTCAAAATCTTCTTATCACCCTCTCCTGAACGGTGATTCTTCACCACTTTATGTCTGACTTCTTTGGAAAGCTCCTTGGTCTTCATGTTTCCATTGTTGGTTGTCCAAGTGAGTTGCACCTTAAAACTCCTTAGATAAGTGGGGGAGCTTAATTTTTAAGTTAAACCACTGATTACAAACGGGTGAAACCTATTACACTTATTTTGTAACTTTTCAAACAAATAATTTACTCCTGAAGTGATTTAGAGTTAATTCAGGAAAGGGTTTGAATACTTGTGCAACTGAGAATCATTTGATTTTCTCTGTTAATCTAATTTATTCACATTTTATCTGAATTTTTTAGCTTTATCACTTTGGAGCAGTTTGTAAAGACTATATTTTAAGTTTGATTTGAAAGCATCATGAGATAAGCTCAGGTGGCATCAAAATATGAAAACTTTGGAGGGGCGGGGGGGGGGGTGAATACTTTTTGCTGACCACTGAAAAAAAATATATATATAATGTATACACATATATATATATATATATATATATATATATATATATATCTATATATATATATATATATATATATATATATATATATATATATATCGGGCATAATGGTTGAATTGTCCGCTCTGAGTGAGGGAGGTCAGCAATTCAATTCTGACCCTGGCCAAGGCATGCGAAAGACTTAAAAAAAATGGTTCATGCTGCATTCTCGATTGATATTCAGCATTTAGAGGATAGAGCATGGACAAACCACATATGCTGGCCTCTCGCGGAGGAGTGAAGGAGTCCTTTTGAATGCAGAAAGAAAAATGACTTCACAAGATGGAAACTGCAGCATCCAGAGAGGACGTGGAAGTTGTGTCCCTTCCCCCAAGGTCATCAGCTGTGTCTGAAGTCATGTTCAATATTATCATGTGTGTGCGTGTGTTTGTGTGTGTGTGTGTGTGAGCGTGTGCGTGTGTGTGTGCGTGTGTGTGTGTGTGTGTCTGCGTGTGTGCGTGCGTGTGTGTGTGTTGTGTGTAACAGCTCCTCCACAAGCCTTAGACCCTATAAAGAAATGGTATCTGGAATTCCCTACTCGACTGGCTCTCATATTTCCTGTGAGCTTGCAATCATGTCATTCAGGTGGCTTTGTGATGTTTAGTTTGATGAGGCTTTTTTCTCTGTAAACCTATTGTTGATAAATCTTTTCCATTATCATTCAATCAGAGGCCCCTCTGATGAATGAATCATAGCCAAAGTGTCTTTGGCAGCGTTATTAATTTTGTTTCCAATTTGATGTACTTTGGATTCATTTAAGTATATTTATATTGTCAAAACGGAGCAGGGCACCAAATCTTTGCAAAATCCCTCTTCCAAGCTGCATTTTTTTTCTTTATCATACAGAGATCGAGTTTCATGGACAAGATAAACAAACAAAAAAGCAATGAGGCATTGACAACCGATAATAAAAGGGCAACAGGTAAAACACGATCCATTAGAGTTCGTGAGAATTACAGGGAAATTTGGGAAACATGGTAATGGAATGTATGATAAATGACAATGAATTCAGATACAGGTACTTGCAATAAGTAATTAATGGGGTTATCATTGCATCTTTTCACCGATTTTAATATTAATAACTCCTCTCTGATTTGGGGATTTGTCTATTTGCAATTCAGACAATGGATCTTAAGACGAGTCTGTTCTGTGTTAACTTAACAGTTTGATGATGTCCATTGACTTTAATTTTAAGAACACCTCTCTGATTTGAGGAAATTGTCTATGAGCAGTTAAAACTGTGGACTTAAGAACAATATTTTTTTCTCTATTAACAGTTTGATGAAGAGAAAGCAGCTGAAAATGATGAGGATAAGGAGGAAAAGGTAGGCTGCTGACTTCTCCCATTCAACTGACCTTGTGTTAACCTCTATATTGAGCTGTGTGCTGAGCCTGTGGTTCGAAACATACTTAATTCTCATGAATGAGCTCTGTTATGATTGGAGCTTTGCAATCAAAGCTATTTCTTTTTCAAAATGATTTAATTAATATTATATATTCATCTATAGAGACAAAGAATGATCATTTATACTGTGCATCTCATTATGTATTATTCTGTATGTTGCTAACAGTGGATTGGTTCCAGTAGTTGTGTATCCAGAGCTTATCTTGTTGTAATTAAGTAATTGCTTTGTGTCTGTGCCTTATAACGATGAATCCAGCCAGTATGCTGTGTGGTCCATAGTGCAACTGTGCACGATATGGTGTTTAGGATACCTTTAGATCCTTTGGTTTTGGTGGTTGCAGTAGTCTCGTCACCTAATGAAGGTCATCGGGGCAATAAAGTGCGTTTCTATGGACGCATGGACCTAGTAGTGCCCATCTCCTCTCCATAGCAGGTGTCTGAGCAGCCATGGGAATGAAACCCACACCAGTGAAGTGCAATCCATTCCACAACTTAACCTCTGCCGATAGAATAACTGATTCCATAAAATTACTCACATGGACTTATGAGGCTGTATTCGAGGGAAATTGTTTTAACTCCATATTTTATATGGACACAGCATTGTCACCCCAGAAATGGAAAACTATGAGAGAATGTTTTTTCTGATGAGGTCAAAAGTCAAAATACTTCAGTTAAAAATATTTGTGAAAATAGAAAACACCAATAAGCGATTTATTTAGATAAAAATTGGGTAATGGGATATGACATGTTTGCCCTTAATCGAGCTTCAAGTGATTCTCATGTTTGGGGCAGTAAAAATATTACATACACAATGAAAGGGTGACAAGTAATAAAAACTTTTTTAAAAGGGAAAAGGATGTAGAGATGTTCCTCCAAAAAATATCTAAACAAGGTAGGGATGGTCACAAGAAATTATCATTTGAAACTTTTCCCACATCTTTCTTTGAATAATGGTTGTCCCAAGGGTCACATGCCCTCGATGCGGACTTGTGTATAATTTACCGTATCAGGTTCATCCGAGTGGAGCTGCCAAGTACGCATTAGCTAATAAGAGCCGAATCGGTGGGGTAGAACTTCCTGGAAAAACTGTGTGTGAACTACGCTTGACCAATGGAGGAAAAGACAGAATGAGCTGGATACATTTATAATAAGGGCAATTGATTCATAGAGCAAGGGCGAGGAAAGGTCATGTGGCACAATATAAGGTTTTATTAAACGATGTGTACAGCAGAGGAAAGCAAGGATTAACGTGGTGAAAAAAAAGAAATGCAATTAACGTATTTACAGAATAGAAGACACAGGGCAGAGCTAAACTGATATTAAACTTATACAATCTTTATCTTAATCTAACATCACAAATGCCATCAGACACATACCCGAGGAAATCAGAGAGCAAGAAAGATGAGAGAAAGTTTGAGGTGTGAATGACCTCTTTATACCTGTGTGATCGACAGACCAATACAACCCAGTCGCCAAGGAGGGGGAGGAGGGAAGAAAACTGGGAGGGGGGCAAAATGAGGTGTAATGAGATGCAAATGCAATGCAGAAGAGGGAGAGTGAAGAGGTACGTATCTGCAGTTGCTCTTTTAGTTTTGTACATCTACAGCAAATGAGACAGTAGATGGGAGAGACAGAACATGTGAGATGATAGCTTAACATGGTGTGTGAGAAAGTCTGTATGTGTAATTATTAAGTCTATTATCGGTCTCGCATTGTGCTTTCTCAGTGCTTCACTTTGCCTTTCCCCTCGGACCACTGTTCAGATCTGGACCCTTCTCCTTGTCCAGCCCCCACACTCAGAAGCAACCGCCATGCACCCAGGAGAATATCTCTCTGACCTCGTACAGAGACTGACTGACTCAAGACTGTGGTGGAGACTTGCTGGTGAAGGCTGTAGCAGAGACCGACTGGTGAAGACTGTGATAGAGACTGACTGACTCAAGACTGAATGGTGAAGACAGTCCGACTATGACGGAGACTGTGTCGGACTGTGCAACTCTCAAAGAAGACTCAAAGAAGACTACTAATGATCGGTGTACTGCTCTTTTATAGAGCCTGGATGAAGGAGGAGCCAAATATTGGATCAAAATGCACTGTAGGCACAACAAAGCGCTCCCATTGGCGTGCAGACGCCTCTCTAAGAAGTAGCTCCGCCCCGCAAGACTCCGAAGACGAAAATGGCCTCATTCATCCTGAACCCGGTCATGCAACGGAGCTCCGAGATCAACATCGGGTGCAGGTTTTTGGGAGTGATCTCCGCTGAGCTTCGAATGAGGGTCGCTATTTAGCGGAGCACCAAAGCCACTCAGATGACGTTGAATGAACCCAGCACATTCTTGTGCTCCGAGCGACATGCCTATGTGTTCCGACCCCAAGCATTTGTCATGGTGGGCAATGTCCACCATTCCCTGACATCCTTAAAGGACTGCGGTAAGCATCCGGGGTACTGACTGTGGTTGCAGCATTTTGTAGCAGGGGGAGCACTGTGGCATTTGTTGTGAAGCGGGTTGGAACGGTTGTGCTGAGGTTATTGAAGCCTTCGTAGTGAGGAGGCATTTGCGGTGAATAGGTTATTGCAGGGATTTTTAGGAAGGCGTTGTGGTGGTCATATGAAGGTTGTAGCATTGTCGTTGAAGTACTGAGGAGTTGAAATGAAATGTCCATTGGGGAATGGCATGCAGTTTAAATGGGGCTGCTGCGACATATGTTCATGAGGCTCTCTATTAAGGTCACCGCTCGGTCTGTGGCGTGATACTTGCTTGAAGGAGAGGTCATATGGGTAAAGTAAATTAAAATAGATGAATGGAATTAAAGACCTAACTAAAAGCCCTCACAATGCATTTTGTCCCATTAACCCACTGGACATAAGGGAAGGACTATCTGAAATGGATACTAATGAAATAACTGCCTGGGGACTGCTATATGTTGGATGTATTTGTCTTGAGGAGTGGTGGTTTCGCAGAACCACAACAATACCTTATAGACGATCTAACACTCGAAATAGTACTGTACATACTTTATCAAAACATGTGTGAGCTATTGCTGTCACCGACTTCCTGATACTTATTATCCATCATTAACCACACCCATATAGCTCTGATTAGCCCTTGGGCAAATGTGTGTCGCACCCCCAACAGTTGTAGTCCCACCCAATCCTTTGATAATTCCTTCCTATTCCTTAACAAAGGAATGCAGTTTTAAATACTTTTCGTGGAATCCTTTGAAGTGATAAAAAACATTTTTTTGCAATAGCAAAGGATGCTGTACTGAGTAAAACTTTGTTGGATGATACCAGAGTCATTGCCATTGATAAAGGCAGCTCAGAAATATGCTGTCTGAAGATGATGATTTTGATGAATGAGAAGATTTTCCGGTTTTGACTGATCTCGGTTTTTTTACTTTTTTAAAATTTTATTTTTCCCATGGTCTGGAGTAGTGAAAAGTGATCCCTGCCTAGACAATCAGCTGAGCAGACCAGGTCGGCTCTCTTATGTAGCCGAAGTGACTTTTAAAGAGAAGATATCCAACTTATGCCTGGTGTTGGCTTCATGGTTCGGGTGGTGAGCTTGGAATCCTAGAATCCTGAGTTCAAATCCCACTCTGCCGTTGAATTAATACAGGTGGGGTTGACTCTGCCTGTCATCCTTCTGAGGTCGGCAAAATGAGTGCCAGTGTGCTGGTATCCTATGTTGAAGTAGCGACCCATCCATGATTGTGTGCAATAGCCAAGGAGATTGTTTCGACAGCACCAACGCTCTGCACAGAGTATGGTCCCAATGGATGGATGGATATCCAACTTTAGTTTTGTATATAGTAGGTAGGACCGACAATTTTATCCCATGCCATCCCTACATAGAGAGTGCCAGCGCACTCGCCGACAGGTAAAATAAGGAAAGTAAATGAGAGAAATGGAAGGGAATGGGGGATGATCTCTTGTGGAGAAAATGGAACAAGAAGATGCAACATGTCAGAGGTCGTCATTTAGTCCTCTTTCCTGATGACCTGATGACCACAAAAGTGGTTCATAATTTCAGAGCAACAACTTTCGGCATGTTCGGTAGGAATCCTGTTTGTGTGTGATATTTTCACACTAATTCTCTAGCAATGCTATTGGAGATTTTAGCAGCTTTTTGGCTTCAGCTTTTGTGCTTTACATAATTTTAGAAAAAGCAGTTTTTGTGATAAATCTCATTTAAAACCAACTGCCATCAGTTTATGGTTTTATGACCTACACTCCAGGTCAGATTGTGGTAGTGTGTCAGAATGGCGCTGAGGCATCATCCACCAGACGGCGGTCTCCTTGGGTTAACCTGAGGTGAGTCCTTCAGGTGGGTGCCTAGAAGGTCCTATCCCTAAGAGAGGATGATCACCTGCCTCGGTTATTATCTGAGCTCAAGCGGTATTGCAGCACTCTGAAGTTCGGAGAAAAGATAGTGGTGAGATCATGGTGGTTGGCTACACCTACTATTGGTCTCGTCACTCTGATGGTTATCATGGCTCAGGAGATGCTATAGCTGTGTCCAACAAGCTGACTCCTATGATAATTGAGGTAACACCGGTCAATGAGCGTATTATGAGACAAAGAATTCGTCACTCCTTGGGTGTCGTTTCGCTGGTCTCTTTTTATGCTCCGACTGAGGTGAGTGATCTCACCATGAATGAAACATTCTACGCCACGCTCGAGTCTGTGGTTGATCAGTGCCCCAGACGAGATACACTTCTTGTCTTGGGGGATTTCAAGGCATCAAATGGAACTAATAGGGATGGTGATGAGATGTTTGTTGGTCCCTATGGGTCTGGAACTGCAAACCAGAATAGCACTAAGTTCCTTGACTTAGCAAAAAGTCATGGACAGGGTGACTGGTTCACGGTCTCCTCTCTGGATTTGGTATTCCACCGCTGGTGGTGTGGCATTCACCATGTGCTCATTGATGGTCGCTGGAGGATGATCCAAAACTAGACTGTTCCTCAATACCGACCACAGGCTTGCGCTAGCAACTCGGTAGTTGCAGCTTAAATACAGGAGAATGGTACCACCCCAGCCTTGGCTGGATGTTGGCAAGCTCAAGGATGATAGGGTAGCTGAGGAGTTTGCGAACAGGCTGAGTGTGGATTTGGAGGGTCTGGGTGCTTTGGGAGGTCCTGAAGAGTTGTCGAGTGCCTTCAAGATCACGTCCTTGATGTTACCGGTCGATGTCTTGGAACTCACAGTGGGGTGAAGAAGAATTTTGTCTCTCAAAGGACACTGGATACCATTGACCAGAGTTGCAGGACCAGGCTTAATAGCATGGCTGAGCTGTTCAGGGAGTTGAGGTGTAAAACTGTACGTGTGCTGAGGGTGGACAAGGAGGCCGATGTGCGAGGAATGTGTAAGGAGGTACAGCATCCCCTGTAGTCAGGTGATTCTTGTCCTTACCAGGAAATTTGGCAATGCATTCCTCCCAACCCATACCTCAGTGTACTGCAGCTATAGCGGAGCGTGGTGGTCTCTTAACAGAGGAGTCTGAAGTGAAGGCCCACTGGGCCGGTTACTTTGAGCGGCTGCACCAAGCTGATCCACCAACTCTTGAGTTTGATGTCAGGGGTGATACTATCCCTACTGCTGACCCTTCAATGAACTGTGATCCACCTTTGTTTGTTGAAACACATGGTGCTGTGAACCAGTTGAAGTGGGATAAAGCTCCTGGGATTTGTGGCTTCCATGCTCAACTACTCAGGGCTGGTGGAAATGCTGTACTGATGTCGTTGCATGCAGTTCTGTGCTCTGCCTGGAACACAGGCATCATCCCAACTGAGTGGAAGAGGGGTCTTGTTGAAGAGGGGCCTTCCCACTCTGGAAAGGGAAGGGTGATCGCCAAGACTGCAACAACTACCGAGGGGTGACGCTGCTCTCAGTGCCTGGCCAAGGTCTTTGCTCGGATAATTATTGATGGGGTTCACCACCATCTGTTTGAGCATCAGCACCCAGAACAGTGAGGCTTTACACCAAAGAGGTCAACGATTGACCGTATCCTTGCCCTTTGTGTCCTTGGTGAACACAGATGATAGTTTTCTCAGGGGCTGCTTGCAGCCTATGTTGATCTCTGCAATGCGTTTGATTCAGTGAATCTTGATGCCCTCTGGAGGATTCTTGGTCTTCATAGGGTGCCACCAAAACTGATCAATCTGATGTCTGAACTATATTCTGGCACGGAATGCTGTGAGATGTGGTGATAGCATCTCTGACATATTTTAAGTTGTTACTGGAGTTCGTCAGGGTTGTGTACTGGTCCCCACACTTTCAGGTAGGATGTCAGATAGATCAAGCTGCGGTGCGTCGTTTGGGAATGACAACATCTCTGACCTTAATTTCGCACTTGATGCAGTCATCTTTGCGGAGACTCTATATATCTTTTTGGTGGCCCTCGAGGTGCTGACTGAGGATTAGGAGCCACTGGGATTATGGGACCCATGGGTCAAAACTAAGATCCAGTCTTTCAATGACACATTGGATGATGCTATCGTGTTTATACCTGTTTGTGGTGAGGATGTTGAGGTCACGGAGAGATTCACTTACCTTGGCAGTGATATTCTTGTCTCTGCTGGCTGTGATCCAGAGGTCAACAGATGTCTGGGTCAGGCCTGGGGAGTCATGGATTCGCTGGATCTTGGGCTGTGGCACTGTCGATACCTGTGCAGGATGAAAGTCTGAGTCTTCAGGCCCTTGATGCTTCCAGTCTTGTTCTACGGATGTGAGAGTTGGACTCTGACCAGGGATCTGAGATGGAGACTTAATTCCTTTGGTACCAAGTCTCTTCAGAGAATCCTTGGCTATCGCTGGTCGGACATTGTGTCCACCGAGCAGTTGCTGAGAGAGACTCAAATGAGATTTGTTACCTGCATAGTCCGTGAGCATCAGCTTTGGCTGTATGGACATGTGGCTCTTTTTCCTGATGCTGATCCTGCTCACCAGATTCTCTCAGTGAGGGAGCCTCATTAGTGGAGGAGGCCAACGGGCTGACCACGTGCCTCCTGGTTGCAACAGTTTGATCGGCATCTCAAGGAGATGGGGATGGGACAGGTACCTGCCAGGGGGGATGGCCAGACAGGGGCCCCTGGAGTCCCGGCAGAAAGTATATGCAGTGACGTGCTGCTTCAGGTCCTTGATGTGGCATCCCAGGCATTTCCTCTACTGTGATCCCCATTGGCATGCAAGCTCCCATACTGACCTGAGTGGAGTTGAGACACAGTAGAGGAAATTATCTGCTCTTGTGGAAATATAAATTTGTCCACCTCTGTGATTTTACATATGGTGATTACCCCCCCCCCCCCATCTTCATATAATTCCTCACCTGGAGACCTGTGATGTATCTGGTGTGTTATTCCTGTGTAATGTGACAATGCGTTTAAGGACTGCCTAATAGGATGGTGCAGGTGTAAGGCATTTATATTTTAGCTGTTTCATCTGTGTTTGATTGCAGACCCGACTATTAACTCTCAGATTGGAGCTTCCCAGGCAGTATGTTTCAAAAAATATGAAGTGTCGTCCCTCAGATGAGATGAACATTAATCCGGTTGTCCTGTCTGCAAGCATTAGCTAGTGGACGATGAAGATCCCACAGTGTCTTTCACGAGGGTTCTGTAAATTATCGCTGGCACCCTGAACAAAATTCATCTTCCTGCATGCTCAATCAAGTAACCACCATCAGAGGAGTGACCCATCCAGGATTTCAACCCAAGCCAAGAATCTGCTTCAGCAGTCCTTTCACTCTGTTAACTTTATAGCATGGTACATGAGTGAAAAATATTGTGAATATTCATTTTTACATTATTAATTATCTTTCCTGGCTATTTTAAGAGCAGAATACTTATCTGCATGCTTCTGGATTGATGCTGAGTCATCTCTGGATTTATGCTTTAGGTGTTTTTAATGGCTTTTCTTGCTAGATAATCCTGTTAAAGATTACTTGAGTGATGATCTTTTCAGAGATATCTGATTTTATAGTGATCGATTAAATTCAGCCCCAACATCCCACAACACCTAAATCTTCCCCCTCAAAACATTCCCTTTCTCTTCCTTCCAAAAAACATCCCTTGCTCCCCCCCCCCCTCATCTCTCCAATCCTTCCCCACATATCCAATCCACTCAATTCTATCTTTATCAGTTTTCCCTTTCCCTCCCCCTGCTCTCAGTGATTACATGCAGCATACAAATGTCGACCACTGCACTTTCTTATCGGGTCGCCTGGGAAAATTTTTGGCCCAAGTCTTTCATGAAATGGCTGGGCTGGGCCAATGTGAAGAGTAGTTCAGTAAATGTGAAGAGTAGGTGAGTTATTACCGACATGCAAAACAAATTTGTTGTTTGTAAAAAAAAAAAATTGTGATTTGTTCAGGATGCCGGTAACAACTCACCCAGTACGATTTGCAAAAGACACCATGGGATCTTTAATTGCCACCAACACCTCATGTTAGCAGATGCAACACCCAACTCAATGTCAACATGAGGGATTCCGAACTTGTTGACACAATGCCCTGCCTGCAAAGCATGACAAATCCAACAGTTTGTAGCCAGTTTGGGAATTGATCCCAGGCTCGACTGGTCAAAGGTAAATGCACTCCCTTGGCACCAACCTGCAGGACTTTCAATGTGCAAGTGTAACAATGGTAATTACCTCCACCACCGAAGGTTATGTCTTCACTCCTGGTGTTTTGTTTGTCTGTGTGCAGGATATGTCAAAAATTTATGGACGGATTTGAAGGATACTTGTTGGACAGTTTCAGTGTATGACAAGGACGATTTGATGAGATTTTGGTGAAGATCTGGATACAGATCCAGATGCTAGAATTTTCAAAGTGACTTCACCTTTGAGAGATGGGACCAAAATCGATATATAGCACGATATCTCAAAAAGTGACAAAACTAGGTAGATGAGTTGGTTAGGTGACGAGAACAAGCCGATTCGATTTTGTTTCAGGTCCAGATCCATATCCGACCTATCATTGGGATACAAAACGTAAACTGTTCTGCCTGGTGGAGGTATGCACTCCACCGAGTCCATCCATCCATCAGGATCATACTCTCTGCAGAGCATTGGTTCTGCCTAAGCAGTCTCGTTGGCTATTGGACACAATCCTGGACAGGTCACCACTCCAACACAGTATACCAGCAAGCTGGTACTCATTTTGCCGACTTCAGAAGGATGACAGGCAGAATGAACCCCACCTAGTATTAATTCAACAGCCGAGTGGGATTTGAACTCAGGATCCAAGGATCCCAAACCCACCACCCAAACCATTAAGCCAACACCAGGCATATGCAACTGATTGCCGTTCTGGTTTTAACTGTCATATAGTTATCTTAATTATTGTGAAATTTTATTCCTTCATAATATTTTGAAGTGTAGCCCTCGCCTCTCCCTCCATTTAAAAAAGTGTTTCCAATGTCAGAGTAAAAATATTGGTGATTACTGCATTGAAAGTGAAGGAAAAATGTTCTCTTCTTTAATATCTTCATTGTGCGGATAAAACAAAGAGCTGAAACTCGAGGCCCCCCACCTTTTTGGCTGTATGAGGAATAGATCTGTGTACTTTGAAAGCTAATTCTTGAAAAGTTTTCGAAATATCACATACACAAGCGAAGTTACTGAGATGGATGCCATGCCAACGTAATTCAGCCAATCACAGCCGTGATATAATCAGGTTAAGATAATGCCACGAGGAAGAGATATCTGCAATATGAAAGCGAAATATTCAACGCTTTTTATAATATCGTGTACACAAAAGTTCATGGACAGATTGTCGGTCATGGACGGATGATGGGTCGGTCAGTCGGACGAGCTCGTTTTAATGTCCTCCGTCTCAGACCTGGCCAGAGGGGCGGGAGCAATAAATAAAGCACTGTGGACTCTGCACTACGCGATGCGTTACAAACGCATTATTTAAATGAGAATATTTACTTTAAAAACTCGAGTTCCTCAAACACATTACCCCGCACAGTCTTGGAAAAACAAGGACGTTGGCAGGGTCTGTGAGCAGCAAATTTGATTGGTCGTGATGACGTAAAATGCTGAAATATTTTGTCCATGTACTATTAAATGGAAGGGTTTTGAAAGTACTAAGAAGGCGATTTGTGTTCTCTAGTGTTCAATTGTATAGTTCAATTGCAATAAAAGAAAGCTTATAAAAGTCAGAAAATAATTTTGGAAGTTTACCACCATTGACAGTGTTTTTTTCACCACCTTATTTAACACTTTACATTAGTTATTCATGCCTTTGTTGTTTGTGTCCTTTATGACGTCCTTAAAACAGTAAGTTTCCTATCTTGAATGATTTCCAATTTTGTCTGCCTGCTAGACAGGCAGACAGAGTAAAAAATTATCTCACTCCTCTGCACTTATGCAATCGGGATAAATTCAGGGCCAAAGTACTGATAAACTACAGGTTTTTTTCCAGATTCATGTTCTGATTCGTGTTCAAAATATAATATTCAATTGAAATGAAGTTGTTTCTCGATCACGAACTGATGTTTGTAGACATACAGACATAGAGACATACAGACAAAGTGAACAAATTACTTAATAACCCCGCTTTTCACTTCGAGTATGCGGATGATCCATTACGGTGTGGGTATCGATTCATAAAGATCCAAGATGGTACTGGTGAAAGTCCCTGGAAGTCAGAGTTGCAATCCACTTATTGAGAAAAGCAAAAGCTGCGTCGCTCTTCGAATCCTCGACATGTTCAAAGTGAGACTCCTAAAAATAGGGTGCTGTGCATAATGTGGATGAAATTTTTTTTTTAACTCCATAACTTTTCCTGACCATTGAATACGTGGTCTAGGTATTTGTGGAGAGAAGCAATGCAAAGAAGAAGGGTTGCTAGGATCTTCCGGTGATTGACCAATCGTGATCATGTGAGCTCCTTGCCAAGACATGAATGATTACACCAATTGTCATGTGTAATCAGAAATAATGAGACACCAAAAACCTTTGACCAAGTCACTTTATCATGTGAATGAGGTGCTGAAGAAAAGCAGGTAGACTTTTCAGGATGGATTGTGAATAAACTCCGAGGCACCACATGCTTGATTTTATTCATAATCCCCCCATCACCAACTCCATTTTATGTTTGCATTCAGACACCAAAGGTCCGAAGGTGTTGTCAGGCTTTTCCATGGATGGCTTGATGAAACCTCACAGCTTCTTTGGAGACTTGTTGCTGCTAATTTTGATTTTTTTTTTTTAAGTCAAAGCTCCAATTTAAATAACTCGTTAATAAATGATGCAGTGTGTGGTGTAAAATCCACATTGTTTTGTTGGTTTTGCCCACGCAATGGAGGTTTTCAATTGCTTTAACTGTCAAGATGCACCCACGCTGCAATTATATTGGAGTCAAATGATTTTTATTCCATTTTTATTTCCTACTGAAAAACCATTTGATCTTTAACAAGCATGAA